>NC_081230.1:6218686-6316186 GCF_902713425.1 Acipenser ruthenus
GTGTGTACAGTATGTCACTGTGTACTTGCTTTCCTATACTTGTGAGGAACTAAAGTCCCCACTGGTGTAAAAAGAATGACAAAATCTAATCTGAGGTTAGCACAATGTTTATGGCTCAAAAGTTGCAAGCTAAAAAATGCAAAACTATTCTATTTAGTTCAGCTTGCTTTGAGCAAGTGGAGTTTGTAATAGACAAATCTAGACTTAATGGGAGTCAACTAAATAGAAGAATATTCTTTAAATTCAAAATTAACAATGAATCAGTTATTTAACTATCCACAGGGTATAGCACAGGGGAGCAGGGGAGCGCACAGGAGCGCAGGGTACAGCACACGGGAGCAGAGTACAGCAGATACAGCACAGGGGAGCAGGGTACAGCACAGGGGAGCAGGGTACAGCACAGGGAAGCAGGGTACAGCACAGGGGAGCAAGGTACAGCACAGGGGAGCAGGATACAGCACAGGGGAGCAGGGTACAGCACAGGGAAGCAGGGTACAGCACAGGGGAGCAGGGTACAGCACAGGGGAGGAGGGTACAGCACACGGGAGCAGGGTACAGCACAGGGGAGCAGGGTACAGCAGAGGGGAGCAGGATACAGCACAGGGGAGCAGGGTGCAGCACAGGGGAGCAGGGTACAGCACAGGGGAGCAGGGTACAGCACAAGGGAGCAGGGTACGATACACTTCTTTAAGGGTTAACACTCCAATAATATGCAGTGCAGTAAAAGCAGAGTGTGCCGAATCACATGCCATCGACCTGTGAGCCTCTCAGAGCTGCTGAAACCTCCGGGGGATTAGAGGGAATCGAGTGTCTGTATCAGGAGGCTGAAGGACGGAGGAATGGAGAGGAGCAACAGCAAGAGATCGCACCGGACTGTATACACAGCACAGTCATTTCTGACCCCTCTGCAACTCGTAAATCTCTGTACAAAATCAGTTTTTCTGGTATATTTAGTGTGTCAGGTAAAAATGATCTAAGTAGAAACAGCAATCGATAATGACAGAGAACACGTGATAGGAAATTGAACACGTGAGAAATTCAAAATTAGGAAACCCTTGATGATATACACCGCTTGGCCATTTTATTAGGACTGGTCTGCCCGCTCGGATTTGCCCTGGCCCTGGTGTGGGACGTGTTCTCCTGGTATACCCTGGTGGGGGGCGTGTTCTCCTGGTATACCTTGGTGTGGGGCGTGCTCTCCTGGTAATCCCTGGTGTGGGGCGTGTTCTCCTGGTATACCCTGGTGTGGGGCGTGCTCTCCTGGTATACCCTGGTGTGGGGCGTGCTCTCCTGGTATACCCTGGTGTGGGGCGTGTTCTCCTGGTATACCCTGGTGTGGGGAGTGTTCTCCTGGTATACCCTGGTGTGGGGCGTGTTCTCCTGGTATACCCTGGTGTGGGGAGTGCTCTCCTGGTAATCCCTGGTGGGGGTCGTGTTCTCCTGGTACACCCTGGTGTGGGGCGTGTTCTCCTGGTATATATACCCTGGTGTGGGGCGTGTTCTCCTGGTATACTGTCACTGGATCGCCCAGATTGCTTATGGGATTGACGGCGGTCTGCTACTACTGCTCTGATTCTGCACCTTCCAGCACCTTGTGGAGTCGATGCCACGTCAGGGCTGTGATCAGAGCAATCCGTGGCCTAATACTAGGCAGTCTATTTTTTATTTCATTTTAAATGCAAAACAGTTTCAGGTTTCTGTGTGCCTGCCTCCCCCAGTAACGCTCATGTGTTTTTCTGTTATAATGTTGCTCTCCAGTCAGCAACTAAATATGGAAAGCAAAGTTCATCAAAGCTTCATAAAACAGCTTCTCTTTGTTTAGCTGGAGAAAACAGCGTGGTCTCTTAGAGACAGGTTTATTGACTCACTGAAGCTCTCCCCCAGAATAGAAAGAACCAGCCAGGCAAGAACAAAGACACATCCTGCTCTCACAGACTTAACCCCTTCACTCCTGATCTCGTGTAGAACCGTTCAGGACTTGGTGTTCCACTGTGGGCAGACTGCCCCTGAAATACATTTACTATAGTGAAAGGCAGGGACCACACTGGGGAGTACCAGCTTTACCCCAGATATAACTATACACGCTACTGTATCTAATACACTGGCATTGCAGGCAAAAAAATATAGAAATTACAAAGCAGGTGCTGTAACTAAATTCTGCAATTTAAAAAATTGGGACAGCGTGCAATAGCATCCCTGTCTCCAGATATCTGCATGTTACACTTTTTTGCAGCTATCTGGAGAACCTCTTTGTATTAACATTACTCAGCCCAAGTTATTCAGATTCCAGAGATAGATGGAGGTGTGCGTCTGTCCGTCCGTCCATCAGTCTGTCAGTCACACTCAGATGTTTGCATGTATTTGGAGCGCCGCTGTGATGAAACACTGCGTTGCTAATTCTTATTCTTTACTATGGATATACTGCTGTGCTGCAGGTCATGGTCTCAGCTTCACACTGCTAGACCATGCCAGTGAGGCTGGCACTCAGTCCACCTAATGTAAGGTTTATTCATTCTAGTTTACTTGCATCACTGGTCACAGTGTGGATAGATGCAGCACGAAACAAACACCACAAATGTGGTTCTTAGATTACTGACTTTCCCAACCTTAGTTCCTTATTCTCACTATTGCAGTGGTGCTGAGAAGTTCACAACAGTACATCTACACTGGTTGTGACAGAAGCCACATGCTTACCACAGGACATGTGCTA
This sequence comes from Acipenser ruthenus, assembly GCF_902713425.1. NCBI lineage: Eukaryota > Metazoa > Chordata > Actinopteri > Acipenseriformes > Acipenseridae > Acipenser > Acipenser ruthenus. Next base: position 6,221,397 of record NC_081230.1, read on the forward strand.
ATTCTCTTTCCACTAGTTTTTTCTCTGTATACAATATGCATGGTTTGTGCTATACCATTAATTGAAGTACTGTATATACCATTAATTGAAGTACTGTACTCTTTAATATCACTCCATGTCCCCTCTGCTTATTATCCCATGTTGAAATGTCCCACTCGTGACACAAAAGGAGCTGTTTTGATATACATGACGTCTGCATTGAGAGAGAAGGGTTTTTTCTGTCTCACAATGCAATCGACTAAGCAGTTGCCCGACAGAGTTGCTTTTTTCCAGCTCAGCAGCTGCTCAGTGAATCAGCAACATCTGGGCTCAATCAGCAGCTCTTTATTAAATATTAAAGCACAGCCCAGGCTTTCTGTTCCTCCGTTATCCTCCCCCTACCTGACTCTGTGTGTCGTCAGTCTCTTAACACAATCAAACATGATTACCAAGGCCTTGGGCTCCGTAAACAGGAAGTGCTGAGACGATAGATAACACTCAGTGTAGTTCAGCAGCAACTGCTGTGTGCTTTAATATTCAACAGGTCCCGACTCCTAGACTTCAGCTATCAGTATGATAAGCTAGCAGCTCACTGTGAACTACATTCCTAGTACTTATGTTAATTGTGTGACAGATGAACTCTAGATTGCACACAAAAGGAAATGCATCTCCTTATATCCCTAGATTCACAGAACCTCAATTACTCGAGTCAAAGAATGCCCTTACTGAGTTTCACCACAATTAAATAAGCTGTTCTCAACTGCCCGGCCACTTTATTAGGACCTAATATCAGGTTGGGCCATCATTTGCCCTGATCCCAGGCTGCTGGAAGATGTCTCGAGGGATCTATTCAGTCATTAATAGTCCAGGCACGCGGTGCAGAGATGTAGGATGAGGATTGGGATGATGAACACATCATTCAAGATCATCCCATACATGCTCAAACGGATTGAGATGCGTGGATTGTGGCGGCCGTGGAAGATGGCTGAAGTCTGTCTCCTCAAACCATTTGTGCAGAATTCTGGCGCCGTGGAAGGGTGTGTTATCGGCCTGAAATTAGCAATCAGCAGTGGTTTATTCAGCCTTCCAGAGTAATCAAGGGACCCAGGGTATAGCAGGAGAACACGTCCCAGACAAGAGGTAAGATAATGTATTTCAATCCCTGGTATTAAAATGGTATTCGAAGCTACTCTGCGAGTTATTTTCATTGCTGACTGCAATACCACATCGCCCTCTGCTGGAGACACGAGATTCTGAAGACCAAAGTGGTTTAAAAGATTCCACTCACACTGAGAAATGTTTGCAAAGTAGGAAAAATGAACCCTGAACTGAGCCAAAATGCACGTGGGCCTACGTTAGATTTGATAAGCATAGAAAAAATTATAATGTGGCCACAGTGAAGTTCATTACTGCAAACGCCCCCTACGGTAGTTCCATTAACCCCTTAACGTACAAGGAACACGGGTCCCACAAACACAATGATGCAAACTTTCTTATTTTTGCAATGAGGGGCACAAAACAGGGTTTAAATTACAGACAGGTTGGATCTGGTCATCCAAACTGTCAGTTTCCTCCTCGTGATGCTTGAGTCGCTCTCAAACGTGTTTCAAGAAGAAACGGTTTGAACAGCGAGCGCGCAGGTCCTTGTGCACCTTCAGGGGTTAAAGGTGAAACCACGGTAATACTTCATTTGTAAATGGACACTTAGATTTTCAAACACAAGTCAAACAACCACAGAAAGTTTAAAAAAATATATATTTACAGGTGTACAACAGCAACTTGAACAAACAAACGTTTAAAAAAAAAAACTAACACAAAAACAACACTCACCATTACTGTACATTTTAAACTGAAAAACAGACATTAAAACAAACCGTCTTTTATAGAAGAAAAAATGTACAGCATATATAGATTTTTTTACACTATTGGAAATCATTTAACCAATCTTTTTTTTTTTTTTTTTTTTAAAGGGCGTAGCAACAAACGAGACAAGAAGTTCACTCTGTCACAGGGAATATACAGATTAGTCAAAACAACAGAGAATGGGTTTTCTGATCCACTATAAGATGTGTGAGAGTTGTGTGCAACTATTCAGCAACAAGCATGGCAGAGCAGAAGGATCTCAGTGACAATGTGTCGCTCAGGCAGCGCTTGCACAGGGAGAGGAGGGGGAGCAGGAGCAGGCTTGTATCAGTGGAAAGGTAGTTTTAGTGCGGGCGGGATAGGGGTTCAATATCCAGTAACACAGGAAGCAAGTCAATAAGGACAGGAAACACAGTTAGGGCTGTATTTTTTTCACTGTAAAAAAAAAAAGCTTTTTTCCCCACAGCATTTCACGGTCTAAAAATAGCAGTGGTGGGCAGCGATATGAAAATTTGACATCGATATCATGCATGTGTTTTGATATCATTATCGAATTTTTCCCAAACACAACTGCAATATATATATATATATATATATATATATATATATATATATATAATGTATATATATATATATATATATATATACACACACACACACACACACACACACAATACATTAACAGATATTTACCTATGAAAAGCAATAACTTACTTTAACTGTGTGATTCTTTGCTTCATAATATCCCTACGGTCGGCTAATAGTGCGAAACTTACTGCAAAATGCAAATAGCGTTTGGTACCATAATGCCAATCAATGAAATAAAAAGCTTCAATAATACTTGAGTGTGTGGCGTGTCTCTGCCTAGGAGGCTGTATCTATAGGGTTTATTGTATTGCAACATGAAATAAACTTGATTCACCTGTGTTAGTATTTCAGCAGCACTGGCAATATAAAGCATGTATCTTTATGGAGAGCAATGTGTGTGGTGGGGGATATTTCCAGTTTCGTCTTGCTGAGAAATGTATCTGTTCTTCTATTTAAACATAAATCCATTACAGCACAGCAAATGAATCTTCTTATTAAAACTGATGCTTAGCTTAGACACACCATGTTTATTTCACCAGCAGTGCTCATGTTTCATCAGTTATTGATGAAGCACACAATTGTAGAATCCCACAAATTATAGCGTTGTGACAGAATGAACCAGCTTTACCTGAGCCACAATGAAAACAACCTGGAAACAAAGACAACTATGAGGGACATGGTGTGCTAGCTACAAGGAAATCGACAGAAAATGCCTTTCTGAAGCTTTGTATTGTTTAAGCATGTGTGTATTAAGATCATGCTCAGATCCCATCTACAACAGTACATTGCTTCAGAGGTTGTGTAAGACCACACGCTCTGCAGAGCTACTTCACTCGCCCTTGACTGGCGAGTAAAGGTGATTTAAGTGTGTGTTTCCGCTAGCTCAGTGCATCTTAATGCACAGACAGCAGAGCCTCACATGTGCTATGTATCATATTATTATTTTAGTATTAACACCCCTATAATACACCCCGCTTGGATGCAGATCAAAGACTGAACGGGGAAGACTAGTGATATTCCGTTAACCTCACTCAGCATTTTACTCAAGTCTTTCTTTGAAATACTGAAACACTGCAAACAAACAGATTTTGCTACCCTGTCAAGACGTGGATTTTCAGAGAACTTTTTTATGAACCTTTGTTGAATTGCATATTCAATTTCAGAAACAGCGTTGTCAAAGATTGCTTACGAGCAGATCAATTCAATCTCATGAGATATCTGCTAACAAGATCAAAACAGTAAAGGGCAGTTCATGTCCTGTGTGCCCAACACTGCTGCCACCTTTATTACAGCAATATAAGGCAAGGTTTCCAGTCCACTGGTATACTGGAAGACATCACGGAATGCTGTATGTGAACAAGGCTATTCCCAAAATCATTGGCTATTCTCTCTTCCCTTTCCCCATCCCCAACTTCCATTCATGGGAATATTATTGGGTTGTGAAGTCCGAGAGCCACACTGCTTCCCTCCCTCCCAGTCTCTCAGCTCTAACCACTAGAGCCACACTGCTTCCCTCCCTCCCAGTCCCTCAGCTCTAACTACTAGAGCCACACTGCTTCCCTCCCTCCCAGTCCCTCAGCTCTAACCACTAGAGCCACACTGCTTCCCTCCCTCCCAGTCCCTCAGCTCTAACCACTTGAGCCACACTGCTTCCCTCCCTCCCGTCTCTCAGTTTTCACCCCGGGGGTCACACTGCAGTAGGAGGGTAGCGCCCTGGGTCAGCCTCACAGCCACAGCAGCAGCGCCCCCCGGTGGCCGGGGTCAATGGGGCATGGTGGTGATGCGCATGCTCTGCGAGGCGATGGGGTAGGAGACCATGGGCGTGGTGGCGTGGCTGATGGTGATCCCGGTGAGAGACTGTGCCATGGAAACTGCCACGGGGGCCACGGAAACGGCGACAGGTGCCATGGAGACAGGGGGCACCATGCTCTGAGCGATGGTCTGTGCCAGCGCTGCGGAGAGGGGCGTGATTTCAGAGTTGATGTGTGGCAGGGGGGCGCTGGAGGGAGCTGCGTTGGCAGCGACAGGGGCAGGGGTCCCCAAGTCCTGCTGGATCACTGGGCGGGGCTGCATGGCCTGGCTGCTCAGCGTGGTGTGCGTCTGGGCGATGCCATGGTTGTAGGAGGTCACCGTGCCCACAGAGGGCAGGCTCTGCTCAGAGGGAGCGGGGGTGGAGGTCAGAGTCAGGACCTTGCCCTGGAGGCGGAACTGGGCATTCTGTTCCAGCAGGACCTCGTTGGTAGCGATCAGGTTGTGGACCTGCAACAGAAGAGAGAGGAATGGCTGTAATCAGGCTGACTCAATATCTGCAGGAATCACATCATGTACTTTTCAATAATTGTTTTCAGAATCACTTTTCTGTTCAAATCAATCACTGCCCACCAATTAAATCATCTAAAGAATGGGACAAAATCATTATCAGGGTTGGGGTCAATTCCAACCCAACACTGATCATGACTGCAAAAAGCAGTATTCTGTTCAGTGGCAACAAATTACTTCAATTCAAGTCCCTGTTTGTCAGTCAATTAAATCATCTTCAAACGAAAGCAGTTGAACAAACACAACAATCATTTTATCTGTAAAATATAAACTCTAGTTCCTTTGAAGGAACTGGATTTGGGAACGGATTTTAAAAAGGAATTGGAATTGAAAAACAGGAATCGACCCTGACTCTGACCACTCTCTCTAACAGCGTGTGTGAGTTGCTTCAGTGTATTTTTGCCTTTATAAGTTAGTGGAGGTCTGCGGCGCTGTTCAGCTCAGTTGAGCAGCCCGGGTGTATTGAACCCTGCAAAGCGCACCTGTCTCTTGAGCTCCTCCACCCTCTTCCTGAGCAGGACGTTCTCCTCCTCCAGCAGCCTGTAATCCACGGGCCGGGGCGAGGGCTGGATCCCGAACTCAAAACTCTCCGCGAAGCGCATGCTGTCCATCCGGCGCCTCTTCAGCTGCAGGGCCGGGTCGAAATCCTCAAACCCGGGGTCGAAAATCCCTTCCATCATGGGGTCGTACCCGGGGCCGCGCTCAAACCTCCGCGCCCCGACGGCACCCGACACGCCCGAAACCCCCGGCTGCTCCCGCGGGGGGCGGCAATCTAAACTAACCCCTCCCACCACCCCTCCCACCAACCCTAACCCCGCCCCCCCTCCACGCAACACCTCGAACTCAAAATCCTTCTGCAAGTGCCTGAATTTGCACTTGTTGCCTCTTTGGCACTCTCCCTTCAGGAAGTCCCGGCAAATCGGCACCTCCCCGCGGCTGTGGGGTAAGTCGGTGGGCGACAGGCCCAGCCCGGCCGCTACCTTGCCCCGTAGCCGCGGTGGCAGCTCCCCGGTCTTCTTGTAGTAGTCCTCGTCCTCTTTGGAGCCGTGCACGAAGCGGCAGTTGGCGCGCACGCACTCCTTGTTCTGGTGGTCGTGGCAGAAGATGAACTCGTTCTTCTGCACCCCCAGGTCGGGGACCTCGTTGAAATCGGGGTGCCGGAAGCGGCAGCGCTTGCCACGCTTGCACACGTTGCGCAAGAAGTCCCGGCAGATATCATCTCCCGCCGCCGCGCCGGCCTCATCACTGCCGCTGCTGCTGCTGTTCAGGTAGTTGTCCCGATCAGGCATGGTTCCAGTTCTGATTACTAAAGAGCTAACGGGTATCAGAAAAGGCCTGCGTGTTCAATCAGGGATATTTCACCTTTGATTCTCGACTCCAGCTGCAAGGAAAGAAGAGACAGAACATGGTTTTTATTTGTCTGCTAACAGTTTCAGGGGTAAACTCCTCGTTCTCAGCTCATTTTGATTAATTCTACCGTCTAATCCTACTTCTACAATGCTCTTTGCATGCATGCTTGTTGTGGGGAGTTTGAACTGTTATCCTTGTGGAGGGTCCCTCACCGGTTCAATCGCTAGTCAATACATTTCATGCAACGTTCGTCTGAATATTCAGACATTTGTCCCAGCACTAGTTTGAAGCTTAAAAGGAAAGAAGCTAAAGGTGCAACCGGCAACCAATTTTCTAACTGAATATCAGACAGGTAATAATCAGCAATAGCCAATGCATAGACAACACTGTCATTCCAAAGCAAGCAGCCAAGTAATGTGTAGACTCTGCACAAAAACCTTGGAACTGGACTCACACCAGTACAGTACAACCTATCTAATACTATCCCGAAAAAACTGAACACCTTGAAACTCTATTACAGGACATACAGTAGGAGTACTGTCCAGGTATACCCTGTAGTGCAAGGATTGTAGTAATGTTATTTTTTACTTTCTCCATTATGTAAACGATTTTACTGTATATGCACCAAACACATGGGACATGCACAAATATACTAAACATACTTCATTATAAACTTAAGCAATGGGAAAAAACTGAATAAAATGTCAATGAAAAATATATTTATTATGTGTCCAAAACTACTTTTTTCAGCTACATTTAAAAATATTTCATGCATGAAAGAGTTAACAGTTCCCTCTAAAGCCTTGGGGACTTGGAGCCACTCTGTGGCTTGGAACTTGGTTTCAGGAGACTAGGTTTCAGGTCACTGCACGGCACACCAGGGCAGACTTGGGGTTTGAAACAGCAAAGTTGCCTCAAACTCGGTCTCCTGGAACCAGGTTTCAAGCCGCTGTTAAAAAGTGGCATTGTGTTCCCTCAGCTTAAGACCTTCTCAGAGTCACTGACCTGTGTGGCCTGCGTTGGCGTGACTTTGTCTCAGTTTCACTTCTCACCAATCAGGCTGGACCGTCTCCATCATATTGGCACAGATGCCAGTCTGAGAATTGCCTCGCTGCACTCCCTCAGGGCACCATCTCTACAGTGGGACAGAAACCAGCGAGTCAACCAGGTACCAAATTAGGGGTGCAACAATTAATCGATGCATCTACTATTGAGCATCTGTCCTTAAAGTTAAATTAATCAGGATCTGTGAGATTAATTCAAATGTTTTGCTTTTGGACATACATTGACAGTAATGATCAACCACAGTTCAGACAGAAATTACTTCTGTTCAAATACTATTTTTTATTATTATTACAATGTTAAAGGGGCATCTGATGCAGACGCACGCATATTCTTTTCAGTTGTTAAACTCAAGTCCTTTGTGTTTCTTTTTTTATAATCGTATGTGTCCTAATCTGAATATAAGTTGTGCCTTCTTGTTTAACTATTATGCACAGCAGTGTTTTTAGTTATTGGACCATCTGATAAAAAAAAAAAAAAGAATGCTTGTTCTTTATTTTGAAAAATAAAACGTCAATGCATTGATTATCATTGATAAATGTCTATACAATAATCGAATACAAAATGAGGGTACCGATTGCACCACTAGGTAAAACACACGACACTCCAGCCTGCAGTGATCAGCTCCTGAACTGCTTGAGACACCTGTGTGTGTGTGTGTGAGCTCCTCTCCGAGCTTCACCCCTAGAGAATGGTGGCTCACTCAACTCCTCTGTGCTGTAAAACATCCCAATAACATGTAGCTGTGGCAATATCTCAGTACAGGCTGATCAAACCAACCCCAAAGTCATGCAGACCAGGGTTTTGGCCAATGCATGCTTTATTATAATAATACTGAAGGCTGTTTGAAAGGGCGATTAACCATACACGGTTAGGATAAACCACAGCTAGGTTTTACAGCACAGGAAGATCTCCAATCCCCCCATGCTGCGAATTGCTCTGTGGCTTAACCAGGTGGGGTACAGATTCATCCAATCAGCCCTTAGCTTCTTACCAGAATGTTATGATCATTTAAAGTAATAGATGTTATGAGGGTTTGAAGTTGAAATCACATTATTATTATTATTAGTTTATTTATCAGACGCCTTTATCCAAGGCGACTTACAGTGACTAGGGTGTGTGAACTATGCATCAGCTGCAGAGTCACTTACAATTACATCTCACCCGAAAGACGGAGCACAAGGAGGTTAAGTGACTTGCTCAGGGTCACACAATGAGTCAGTGGCCGAGGTGGGATTTGAACCAGGGACCTCCTGGTTACAAGCCCTTTTCTTTAACCACTGGACCACACAGCCTCAGGCTGAGGTCAGGCATTCGGAAAAGCTTTGTTTCCTAATGTTATGTACTGTAAGAGGTGTGCTTTGCCACCACGCTTGAAAAGAGGCGGTAGACTTGAAAGCATTTGCACAGTTTACAGGCTTCCTGGCGGTAATCGAGTAATGTGTGCGTTAATGAAGCCAGAGTCCCTTAATTAGATACACCGTGAACATGTCAAGGATGTCGGTAACGCGCCCCTCCCACCACGGCTGGGATTTAAATCTAGAGCCATCAGTGTGATGAAAAAGTTTACAGATCGGATAAGTGGTGTTTAAGACCTTCGTTAGGTGAACAGATGAGGAGTTCGTATCATGACAAAGTCAGAATGACTGCTTTACAGCACGTGGAGTAACTTCTTCTGTTCAAGGCACATGTAAAAATGCAAGTGTAACATACAGACAAGCCCATATACCCCCACAATGTACCGTAAGCGGTGTAATACGTTTCTCGTTTTTACAGGGGCTCTGGACAATAAAATAGAAACTAGAAATACAGTTCTGTATACAAGCACCTGCTCTTATTTCACTGTCAACGTACCCGCAAACCCGCACGACAATATGGACAAGGTATTTAATTATTAATACAAAAGTCATTTAATAGCAATTTGGGTTGAAATGGATGATAAATGATTTCATCAGACGGGTTTGGACATGCACTAAATAAATCCCATGACCGTGCTCGAGTGAATTCTGTATCCAGCAGTGACATACATAGCCAAAATAAGACGTGGTTTACCGCAACTAGCAGGACTCGCTATCAAGTCAAACCCTCGCTCAATCACCGACCGGGACCCGCTAAGCCACAGGGTGCCCGGTTCTGTTTCCACACCGTCCCCAAAAACCTTACCTTTTCCTCGCTAAAAACAACAACACGAAGCCGACAACAGCGTCCGGACTGCGGCTCTCAGTCGCTTGCAAATGCGCATAAATGAGAAGGCCTCACCGCTAACCTCCTAGCTCTCTTTAAAAAAAATATCAGCCGCTATAATATTATTGTTATTATTATTATTAATAATAATTTTAATATACATGTAGGAAGACAAACCTAATACAAGCCAGTCCTCCAAACACAAGGATACCTCTGCTAAAAAAGAAGAGCGTTCTTCTCCAGCTCCCCGAGTCCTCAGAACACGCCACGCAGAGCGCCCCCTCCCGACGCACTCCGGGATTGTCAGTATTTTACTGCACCACTAAGGCGCTCTCAGAGCGGTGTCCTTCAGGAGCGACTTGTATGTTTACATGAATTTTGTATTATTTTATTTCAGTACGCAGTTGAATTGCCTAACCACTATAACTACCTTTAACCCATTAAGTACTAAATTACATTTCCTTTGAAAAAATGAGAGCACAAGTAATGTGACACATTCTAAATCAATATTTCTTAACAGAAAAAAAAAATGTTATCCTTCGTTTTGACTACAAACTGCTGCGTCCTCGTGTTTGTAATCATTCAGAGCAGTACAATTTCACGACTGTTATGAAGCTCAACATAGAAAATGGAGCTTTATCATCACTGTGGGTAAAACACCAAGAAATGTATCATTTGGGCTTATTTTATATTGAGGCGTCATAAAAGCATCTCAAGGGCTGTGTTTGCAGAATTAACAGATACATTTAGACTTCACTCTTGTGGTTGACAAAATTAGGGTTATAAAGTTATAGTTAAGAGGAAATTAAAATAACAGGTGGATGCCAGTTATAAATGCTCCACGAATTACAACGTACCCTGTCCTCAAATGAAGACAATGGCACTCAATGGGTTAAACCGCCATGTTTACACACGATCCTCTAACTGTCCAAATACATGAATCATCTCTTCAAATCTGTGCAATGTTTTTTATTATGAGCAAGCTGCTCTTACAGCCGGAGAACCCCATATAGTATTCAATCTTAATGTAACGATTTTAACCACTCGAAATATGTTACTAATGACAGAACACATAATCGTGGAATTACTTCTTCTGTTGAAGACACATGTACACATGTGATTGCGACATACAGAGAACTCCATCTACCCCACAATGTGGCTCCCAGTAACTTCTACATCTGTACAAATACTACAAAAAACGCAAGTTTAATGACAATCGCTTGGACTGGGGCTTTCTGATTTGTTTTTAACTGAAAGACTTCAAGTTGAAATGTTTGTCATTTGAAATGTTTGAGTATTTCGCTGTTATGGATGTTATTCTAAACATTAGTACCAAGTTTCATGACAATTAGATCATAGATTAGATTAAGGGCGTTGAGGGTAGGGAGAGATTCAAGAGATGTTAAAATGAACACACTGAAATAAGTCCCTCAGCTCAAACCATTAGAGCCACACTGCTTCCCTCCCTCCCAGTCCCTCAGCTCTGACCACTAGAGCCACACTGCTTCCCTCCCTCCCAGTCCCTCAGCTCTAACCACTAGAGCCACACTGCTTCCCTCCCTCCCAGTCCCTCAGCTCTAACCACTAGAGCCACACTGCTTCCCTCCCTCCCAGTCCCTCAGCTCTAACCACTAGAGCCACACTGCCTCCCTCCCTCCCATGTGGTCCACTGCAATCCACTGACCGTTCACACAAGTATTGTGTGGTATGGAGATAATGATCTTTATTTAGTTGATTTGTTTAAACACGAGAAACGGTCTGCAATTCATTGAAATCCTGGTCTGCCCATTGATCCACGTCCTATTGAGTTACCTTTAGATCCTCCAATGTATTAGCGAAGTAAGTGTTAGTAATTAAAAATATCTAAGTCTGCATGTGTTAATGTTGGTTCTGCCATTTGCTCATAAACTCTATTCCAAGGCTCCCTCCCCCGCTACATGTGATGAAAATTACTTTCAGCAACATTCAGACTGCATGCAGTTGTTGGGATTAAACTTAATTTGAACATTGAAGGTCCTTTACCAGAGAAACATCATACTGATCAATCAGGATGAAAATCAGGGATGCATTTTCTAATTTCCATTTAACTGCTTCTCATTTAGAAACTACACTGTTGCCACTCACTTTAAAACAATGATTCAACTTGTTGCAGCCAAACAACTCCTCCTAAACAGCAAGCCTTGAAATAAACTGAATTAAAGAGCACTTTGGGCAGGCTGCAGATCACCAGACCTGGTTGGCAGCTCTGGTCTGTATGGGTTCAATGCACGGCTGATGGGTTGTTTGAAATGCTCCCTTTTAAACACGTCCATGCCTTGCAACCTTCACACAGACATGAAGCACCAGCCCCTCAAGCATCCCATCTACAGATACGATGGGAAAGTTCGGAACAGAACACGCTTGGGGTGTTCTATTAGTGCGAGAATTCCATGCCAAGAGGCTGGATGGGAAATACAGTAAATAACTCATTGACAGCCTCTTAATTGCACCTTAAACCTACACCTCAAAGCAATGCGATTCAGCATATCAAACTCTGGGACTATTGGGAAGAGCTCACAGAAGCCAGGGTCACCTGCACACAAGCAAGCTCCCCAAGTACTGAAACACTTAAAAAAGGACCACCGATCATATGAAATTAATGAAGCACGATTAACAGGAAGTGATTTAAAACCAAAAAAAAGTTCTTTATTTTTGTACAAAGCTACTGCATCAGACTGGGAATGTACAGAGTCCACTGGGATCCACAGAGGAAGGCGGCTCTTTCTGCACCCCTCCAGATTGTCTCATGGGTCTCCGGCACGTAGGTGGCTGTAATGGGTGTCTCTGCCCGCGGCGGGGGTATCCTGTCCAGGCACAGCGGTCCTCGTGAGGGGGTCCTGCTCAGGGGTCTGAGCTCAGCAGTCACTGCTCAGTCACAGCCAGGCTGCAGTAGCTGTGGAGAAGCTCTCTATTTAGACCTCTGCCTCATCTTTCTCCTTTTGCGCTTCAGCCTGCAAGGAAAAGGGAGGGCAAAGGTAATTAGTTCAGCTGGACAGTACTGCACACCAAGGAGGAGAGACACACAACCCTGGGTGGAAGTGATCCGAATGGTCAGAAATGCAAGATGACCTTTTAAAAACTACAGCTGGTGAATCTAGTATCAAAAACGTCTTGTTTTACCACCAAGCTGGGCTGAACAGTTTTAAATTTCTTAAATGTAAAACCTAAGACAAATTGTGCATCTCATAAATCAAGACCATGCAAGCGGTGAGAACAGGGACGTTGTCAGAAGGAGATGGCACTTTGTAAAACCCTAAAACTACATTTAGCAAATGGTAAAAACAGGGCATTCCGTCTAAACGGATTAATCGAAAAGAAATGCTGCTTACCTGCGCATACGCTTCTTTCTCCACTGTAAGGGAAAAATTACATTAGAGTTAGAGGGGACTTCACAGCAAAATCACAACCAAACCCCGCGTCTCCATTACAAGGGAACAGGTGCTGCAGAATGTACCGTCATGCGCGTGGCCTGAAACGCACTAGAATCCACTCCACGCACACGCAAAACCCCAAAGCATGAAAACGACCCTCACGATAATACGCAGATAGAGATGATACTCAACCGACATTGCTAGCTCTGGATGCAAAATACTGCATTGTGATCAGTAAGGTGCGACACCACGTTGTAGAAACACGAACCAACATTTAAGGCCAGGGCCTCGATGGACTTCATGCACGTTTTAGTGGCCATTAGAGAGACTGCAGCAATCGGGCGCACTGCGCAAAACAGAAGCTGTGTGTGCGACACACACGGAGCCACAGCACTGCCGTGGAGCTAGCTAAGCGATCCATATCGACATGGTCTAAACACATGGCTGTGTTCGCCATGCACAAGTATGTGTAGAACATGGGCAAACACGTAACACTAGCTATTGGAATAGGCGACACGCACCATGCACCATTTGCAAGGCCGCCACACGCATTGAATTACTTCATATCACAATCGTGTGCAAATTAACCGGAGTGAACCCCTTTTAAATACATGTAAAGAGATTTCATTTGTATTACTATCACTACAACATACGATAGTACAGTAATTGCGGACAGTCATTTCCACCTCATTATTTCATTGCCTGGCAGTTCACTACAATTCCATTATTTAATTTAAATATCTTGCTTTGTAATGCATCGTCTACTTAAAGACAGACGAGGTTAAACATCTCGGCCGCCACACACATTTCAGTAATAGGCAAGGCTACACACGAGAGGGTTTTTCAAAACAGATAAAACGATACAACACAGCCTCCCTTACCTTGGCTCGCATCCTGGGAAGATGTGTCTGTAAACAAAGTAAAGACAGCAGTTAGTGAATTCCGTGGATGGTCTCGTATTTAGCAGGATTCTTTCGGATTGTTTCATGAAAATATCCGAGAGCCGCACACAAACACAAACCTACCTTCCAAAGATGGCAGCAAATTCCAAGAGAACGTGACGACGTGAGAGGCGGGTATTTAAAGACTTACAGTGACGTCACCAAGCCGCCACCCCCCGTGAAGGATTATTAGAATTGTAGTTCTTGTAGTTCTATCATTAAATAATAGAGCGAGTTTTGCAAATATATATATTTTGCGTGTTATTTATGCTATGCAGTTATTAAAGTGTTTAATATTTAGTGACACCACGTTGTAAAAACATGGGCAGCAGCGTGGAGTAGTGGTTAGGGCTTTGGACTCTTGACCGGAGGGTCGTGGGTTCAATCCCCAGTGGGGGACACTGCTGCTGTACCCTTAAGCAAGGTACTTGACCTAGATTGCTCCAGTAAAAACCCAACTGTATAAATGGGTATTGTATGTAAAAATAATGTGATATCTTGTAACAATTGTAAGTCGCCCTGGATAAGGGCGTCTGCTAAGAAATTAATAATAATAATAATAATAATTTAGAGTTTAATTCATGGCTGAAGTATTTCCAATGATATTGGTTTTCAGTAACGGGTGAATAGCCGTGCTGGTGCGCATATTAAACATTAAGGAAAACTCTGATACGCTGTGCTGCTGATCCAGTATGTGTATATATATATATATATATATATATATATATATATATATATATACACACAGTGCCTTGCAAAAGTATTCAGACCCCTGACCAATTCTCTCATATTACTAAATTACAAATGGTACACTGAAATTTCGTTTTGTTTGATATCTTATTTTAAAACACTGAAACTCAAAATCAATTATTGTACGGTGACATTGGTTTTATGTTGGGAAATATTTTTAATAAAAATAAAAAACTGAAATATCTTGCTTGCATAAGTATTCAACCCCCACACATTAATATTTGGTAGAGCCACATTTCGCTGCAATAACAGCTTTAAGTCTTTTGGGGTAAGTATGTACCAGCTTTGCACACAGTGTCGGAGTGATTTTAGCCCATTCTTCTTGGCAGATTTGCTCCAGGTTGTTCAGGTTGGTTGGACGACGCTTGTGGACCGCAATTTTCAAATAGTGCCACAGATTCTCAATGGGATTGAGATCAGGACTTTGACTGGCCACTGTAGGACATTCACCTTTTTGTTCTTGAGCCACTCCAATGATGCTTTGGCCTTGTGCTTGGGATCATTGTCCTGCTGAAAGGTGAATTTCCTCCCAAGCTTCAGTTTTTTAGCGGACTGAAGCAGGTTCTCTTGCAGTATTTCCCTGTATTTTGCTCCATCCATTTTTCCTTCAATTTTAACAAGATGCCCAGTCCCTGCTGATGAGAAGCATCCCCACAGCATGATGCTGCCACCACCATACTTCACTGTAGGGATGGTGTGTCTTAAGGCATGGGCATTGTAAGATTTGCGCCACACATAGCGCTTTGAGTTTTGGCCAAAAAGCTCTATCTTGGTCTCATCTGACCACAAAACCTTTTCCCACATCACAGCTGGGTCACTCTCATGCTTTCTGGCAAACTCCAGACGTGCTTTCTGATGGTACTTTTTGAGTAACGGCTTCTTTCTTGCCACCCTCCCATACAGGCCAGTGTTATGCAGAGCTCTTGATATGGTTGACTGGTGCACCATTACTCCACTCCCAGCCACTGAACTCTGTTGCTCCTTCAAAGTGATTGTTGGCCTCTCTGTGGCTTCTCTCACAAGTCTCCTTCTTGTTTGAGCGCTGAGTTTTGAGGGACGACCTTTTCTTGGCAGTGCCTGGGTGGTGTGATGCAGCTTCCACTTCCTGATTATTGATCCAGCTGTGCTCACTGGGATATCCAAACACTTGGATATTATTTTGTACCCTTTCCCTAATCTATGCATTTGTATTACTTTATCTCTAACTTCTGTAGAATGCTCTTTGGTCTTCATTTTCCTTCAGATTCACAGCCTGATCAATGATCCTTCAACAGTTGGGTTTTTATCCAGAAAATATGACAGCAACTTTAATGGTTCACAGGTGGAGGCCAATGGTAAAGTAATTGTGTCCTCGTTAGGGCAATTTCTTTCATCGATGTAAACTGGGAGATTCCACAGCACAGGGGTTGAATACTTATACAAGCAAGATATTTCAGATTTTTATTTTTCTTAAAAATATTTCCCAACATAAAACCAGTGTCACCGTACAATAATTGATTTTGAGTTTCAGTGTTTTAAAATAAAATATCAAACAGAACGAAATTTCAATGTACCATTTGTAATTCAGTAATATGAGAGAATTGGTCAGGGGTCTGAATACTTTTGCAAGGCACTGTATATACATCGCGATTGATGATTAGTGGGATAATCTTCCATCGATTTCCAAACTGCTGCACGGATGATACGCACACTCTGTCCTTGCAGGGAATGAACCCGATCGCGCTCTGGTCGCACGCCAATATAATTGAGTATTCACCTTCCAAGTCCTTCTTCACTGGGGAATGTTTGTTTCTCTCAAATCAAAGCAAAACCATACTCATTCAGATTTAGAAATGCACATCCACAAACTCAGTTAGTTTAGGCGAGCCTGCAGTTTGTTATTGGTTTTGTAATATTTGCAGGTGGTTTTTCAGTCAATACAATGATAGATAGATAGATAGATAATGTTGTTTTTTTAACAGCCAACTGCCTATTGTGTTTCTTCCAGCAAGCACTGAGGTGTGCATTAGAACTGGGCAGCAGTGTGGAGTAGTGGTCAGGGCTCTGGACTCTTGACCGGAGGATCGTGGGTTCAATCCCAGGTGGTGGACGCTGCTGCTGTACCCTTGAGCAAGGTATTTTACCTAGATTGCTCCAGTAAAAAAAAAAAAACACCCTGGATAAATGGGTAATTGTATGTAAAAAATAATGTAATTGTATGTAAAATGAAGTGATCTCTTGTAACAATTGTAAGTCACCCTGGATAAGGGGGTCTGCTAAGAAATAAATAATTGCAGGCGTGGTTTATTTTACATTGACATGTGTGTCTGTGGTTCCCGACTAAATAATCGTCGCGTGTGCAGATCCCCTGTATAATACAGTCTGAACCTGCAGCTTGATTACTGTGTATGTGTTTGCTCTTCTAATGTGTGATAGCACTGCACAAAGTACCACAAGATCCCTACTGCACTAGAACACGCAACACAAGATGCAGATATAAAATAATAAAGTCAAACTACATTTTTGTTCACGCAGAAAAACTTGTTTTGACTAAAATAACATTAACTTTCGTCTATGGTCACATTCTTATTTTCTCAAGCGTATCAAATCCTGTGTAGACCCACTTGTGCAATTTTGCTTGTTTTATGTAATCTATTCCAATTTGTTAAATCCACATTGTTATGTGTGCTCCACTAAACAGCTTCAGTCTTCACTATGTTGTCTGACATTATGGGAAGTGCTACATGTTAAAAGATGGCATGTTTCAAAGATGATGCAAAATAGACTGTACTGGTTTCTGCAGATACACACCATAATATTTCCATTAAAGGTGAAACACTTCCATTGTAAAATTTGAATTTGTGGATGCCACTTGTTGGCAAGGTTCCCATCTTACAGACCCTACAATTATAAACAGGGGGAGACAGTCCAAGGAAAACACAGCAAGATATAAACAAACAAAAGAACACTCAAGACACGTCACGATAAGTTCATTATTCAGTTTATTTATAATCCCCATAATGACCCAAAACCAGATTCTGATGTTACAGGGCGCTCCTATCAAACACAATAATCACACAGAGCCTTCGAGAGCGGGAGTCCCCTCCCCCCAAAAAAACTAGGAAAAGGAAACAGGGACCCCCCCCCCCTCCAAAATACTAACCCACCCAGGCAGCTCCCCCCCCCCTCCCTCCCCGAGGAGGAGGCGTGCAGCTACAACTAACCAGAGACACACTCCAGTACTAGCTAAAGCTTGCGTCTATATAAAACAGTGATGTTAAAAACCACCTTTGCAGCCAACCACAGAAGGGATTGAAGTAGTTTTAAGAAACAAAACACTAGTACAGAATATATTGTGTATCCTGAGTTTGATGGTTCATTGAGGGGCGTGGATGTATTTTAGCTGTTTGGACTTAACTGTACATTTAAATGCCATTTCCTTCCACTAAGTAGTTACTTATTTAAAGAACTGCTTATCACCTATTAAACTATGGATATGACTTTTCTCATTTTTAAAGCAAATCAGATCAGCCTGGTCTAAATCAGACAGGCTACTGCCTATACAATGGGAAGTGCTGTTTGGGTGTCAATGTCGTCGATGCTTTACTGGGTTTTACAAAAAAATAACCTCCAATTGAAATTCTGTGTTACTACAAAACCACATGGCATGTAGAATGCAGCAGATAAAACGAAACGCAAGTAAAAGTTGCATTAAGATCAAAGTTAGCAATTCAGACGTTTCGGAACAAAAGTACAAAAGGTTCACAGCCACATCCGCCTACATTAGTTTCCCTTTGTAAACAATCTGCTCTACAAAAACTAGCTCACATTCAAGCATAATTCTGCACAAACTCATTAGTTTTGGTGATTATACACCATTGTCTAATTAAAGATAAAAAGCTCACACAACGAAAACTAAACCAAAAAAATGTATTGTGCAATAAATTTAAAAGCCTTTTTACCCTACAGAATATTTGCAAATATAAGAAATGCCACTGTAACGGGTAACTATCACTACTGGAGAGCAGTTAACTGCTACTAAAAGCAGAGTGGTGTTTGTAGGTTGGGAGGAGACAGGAGCTGAAGTTAGATAGGTATTCGTTAGGTAGTCACCTCTTGCACCCAATTCCCAAGCAGGTAGCACAATGTATGCGAAAGGAAGGACTAGTTCGTCCCTTTTTCCCCAGATTTAGTTTGGGGGTGGAGTGGCTGTTTTTAGGATTTAGCTGGCACCGGTCGGCAGCTCAATGTTTTTCTGCGACTGGGTCACTTCTGATCACCTAGTAAAACACACGGCTGTTATATAAAAAAAGTACAAACAGTAGATCCTGATGGTTAGTACGCATTGCTGTTGTTATTAACTTCATAGTAATTACTGTTGCCCTGCTGCAGAGCAGGGCAGTCGGACAGGTCGATAGGAGCACGTGTTGTATGCCAACAGTCTGACACGCTGCTTTTTCTCTATTTAAAGAAAGGGAAAAGAGAGAAAGAAAAAAGCAGGTGGCAGTGGGGCTGTCGTTGTTCTCGTTTCAAGTCGGGGTTCGGTACAGACACTACGGAACGAGGGGGGCAGGCCGGCTCTCGGGGCGCAGACGTCAGGTCCTTCAGTCCGCGGACTCGCTCTCCTCTGCTCCCTCGCCGGTTGTAGCGTTCTCGGCGGTCTTGGAGGCCTGCAGAGACAATGTTGTCGGGTCAGTGATGTTAAACTAGACAGCCTTGTAGGTAGTGAGGCACGAACACATTGTTCACATTGAGCTCTCCACAGAAACCAGGCGCTGGCAATTGAGTGAGGGGCGTTGGTGTTGACTGGGCTCATTCGCTATTCAACTTGAAATCAGAAACATCTGCTTGAGGTTTGTTAATTTTCTTAGACTGTGGAGAACAGCGATCCACACAAACCCAAGCAGCTGTCTCTTCACTTGGAATGGTAAATTATCCCACTCAACACCAATGACCCTCACCTGTGGAGAGCCTGATCTGAATAATCGCTTCTTGCAGCTCTACCTGAATGTCAGGAGCTACTCACTGTTAGCAATCTGTCTAACAAAGAGACTTGGAAATATCTCAATAACACTGCAATGTTTATTATAACAGGAACCAACATATTTCAAATGGGACTAAACATTTGTGATCAGTGCATTTGCAGTCCATTTTTGGTCCCTTAATGCTTTATTTTGCCATCTATTGAGCTTTTCTGAGGGTCACTAAACACATTATGAATGTGCACAAAGCCCGAGACAGACAGGCGAGGCGCGGCACCGCTGGGCATTTTCACGCTGCAGTACCACTAGTCTGCACCCGGACTCACAGGAGCGGTATGCACTGTGCGGTACAGTGGTATCGCTAGTCTGCACCCGGACTCACAGGAGCGGTATGCACTGCGCGGTGCAGTAGTATCGCTAGTCTGCACCCGGACTCACAGGAGCGGTATGCACTGCGCGGTGCAGTGGTATCGCTAGTCTGCACCCGGACTCACAGGAGCGGTATGCACTGCACAGTGCAGTAGTATCGCTAGTCTGCACCCGGACTCACAGGAGCGGTATGCACTGCGCGGTGCAGTGGTATCGCTAGTCTGCACCCGGACACACAGGAGCGGTATGCACTGCGCGGTGCAGTGGTATCGCTAGTCTGCACCCGGACACACAGGAGCGGTATGCACTGCGCGGTGCAGTGGTATCGCTAGTCTGCACCCGGACTCACAGGACCGGTATGCACTGCACGGTACAGTGGTATCGCTAGTCTGCACCCGGACTCACAGGAGCGGTATGCACTGCGCGGTGCAGTAGCTGTCAGTACCACACCGTAGGCTATGCACTCAAATATAATTTACAATATGGCCAAAAGTGCATCACCTAGTAGAGTATTAGGATACAGACAATTAAAAAAAATAAATAAATAAAAAAAACAAACAAAAAAAAAAAAAACCTATATGAACATAATTGATATTTTATCATGCAATCTGAGACACTACAAAATGGTATCTGAAGTGTCTACCGGAAACTACCAATAGTAGTACAGTATTTCATGTTAGATTTTTCAGTTTTTGGAAAACTACAAAGCGATATGTAATTTCAATATATCAATGTAACATTATTAATTCTATAGGGCGTGATGCAAAACTGTTGGCCATAGCTGCAATGCCCCCATATAATCTACTAAATAAACAGACTGGTTTGTTTTTCAGCGTTGTTTTTCTGTCATCTATATGCAGGTGTATGAAATGAGCGATCTGAGCTTACCAAAGAAACATACAATACGTTGCTGACAGCAACTAGCCTACTACTAAAGTGTTAGAAAATATATCCTTTTACAGCCAGTTATTTAATAAAAATACAAACAACCAGACACACACTCCAGTGAGCTACAACAATAAAAAAGGGCGGAATGCGACTTCTTTACCTTCTTTTTCTTCTTCTTCTGAGTCTTTCGGCTGGCTGAGGTCTGCAGCAGTGCCTGGGGAGAGAGGAGTCGTCACATCACTTCTGTATTGGAGCACAGCTGCGTCAGAGCTAATGATATGCTGGCAAACAACATGCAATCCAAGACTGCTAAGTTAAACACTAACTGAAGTTTAACACTGCAGAGCTGTATAGCAGGCACTTAGACTCCACCTGAGCCTCACAGTTGGGAATGTATATAATTGTAAAATAAGATACTTGAAGTTATGCTAATTAAGTTTATTTTATTATTTTTTTTATTAAAGCGTGAATGAATGAGCTTTGGTACTTATGATCATGTCTAAATGCAAGACGATGGACTCATGAAATGTATTAGTGACATGACTGCAGCAATGTGAGGTTAGCAGTCAAGGTGTTTATAAGCCTGTTAACATGCCTGTATCTCGCATGGTTTTGGATGTGCCAGGAGCTTACTACACCTCCAATTGGTTTAACTGAATCCTATTATCAAACAGGCCTTTGCAAACCCAACTCTCCCTACCTTGAGATCCGCATCCTGCACCTCGTGTTCTGACTTGTAGAACTCGGGTTCCAGCGGGCCGTTGGTGATTCTCATGGGCCCGTTTGCCATCAGAAGGACTGTGAATTTGAACTGAGCCACAAACTCTCCTGTAGAGAGGGAAAATACGACATGCAAGGAGTCAGGACCACACTTGAAGAACACCAAGACATTACTGAGACCAAAGAGGGGAAAGCAAGAGACAGAGAACATTAACGAGCACTTCTCTAATTCACAGGTATTTATGCCAGCATTTGGGACTATTAAGTAGTGCTTGGACACACTTATCATATTAAATGACCGTGTACATATTAGTTAGCAAATAGGATTTCGAAAAATGACTACCACAAAGCTATGCAAAGGAAAGCAATGCGTAAATGAGGTCTGAAATAAAGAACACGCGTTCTGTAGGTTTCTCGTTTCTTTAACAGGTCATTCGATGAGGTACCAGGTTTATTTATTTTTTTCCTGTACTACAGTACAAATTATACTTCCAGCAATTTTAAATAAAATATTTTTTTGAATATTGTTGGTCCAAGGCAGGACATGTATGGGAGGATACTGGGAGGCAGAGTGATGCAACTGGGTTCTATCGGAGACGAGGAAACTGTGCTGGGAACGGGGGCAGACAAGGACAGAGCCTCCTCACCCTCCTTCTCATACAGCACGGTGAAGGGCTGCAGCAGGTCGTGTTTGGCACACTCCACTACGCCCATCCGCGCCTTCTTCTCATCCTCAAACGCCCTGCCGGAGAAACAAGAGAATCACTTATCATCCAGACACTTCTAATGGATATCGGGATCAAGATTGTTCTGTAAAAGCTTGGTTTGGTGCAGTCTGGTGTCTTGGCTCGGAACAATGACATGATTAATAAAATAGAAAAAAAGCCTTCAAGACTTTTGGCTGCTTTCACAGACACGATTAGCACTAAAACAAGATATCACCTTAAAAGGAGTAAAGACAAAAGCAAGTAACTTTCTGTATAGGATCGTCCATTTAATGTTGTATCCAATTTGGGCAAGTGTTGGCTGTGAGGTTTAAGATGTTCGGTTTTAACCAATAAAACACCCGATACAAAAAAAAAAAATGAAATCGGTTTATAGCCAATAAACACCAGAAAAACAGTGGCAATGGTTACTAAAAAAAAACTACATTTCCCAGTGCAGCGAGGCAATGTCCCTCCTTCCTGGCTTGTATCTATCACTGATTCGCTCTGAATACTTTAAACCAACCCCAACTACTGAGTGGCAGCACATTCCTACATTTCTATTGCAGACTACAATCAAGGGAGGCTTGTTCGTCGGATACAGTTAAGAGACGCAGGATTTGAGAGAACTGCAAATTGTGGCAAAATATTTAAAAAATGCCTAGACACAAAAAACCCATAAGAATGTGTTTGTGACCATAAGGATTTCGTTGTGGAAGACAGCAAAGGAAAGAAGGTACATCTTAAGTGTGCAAGTACTGTCGAGTTACTACTACACATATGGACAGAAAAAAAACCCACTTTGGAAAGTAACTGAAAACAATAATTTCATACAGTATATAAAAAGAGAAAGCCCTGGAAAAAAAAAAACGATTTACACAAAACTTGAAAATAGCTCAAAATAAGCACGGAAAAATGAAATTAATAAAAACCAAACAGAAGCCCTATGTATCACGCTCATCCACATTTGAATTGACGGGACGTGGTACCTGAGAGTGAAAGGCATGGCATCGAACCGCCTCTCCACTTCGCTGAAAAAGGCGCGAGACGTCTTCATTTTCAAACCGTACTGCTTCGAGGGGTCCCTCTTGTAGATTGTGGTTCTCTGGCCTGCATCCTTTGCCTGGAATTAAACAAACAAAAAATGAACACATTAAAAACTACAGAAACTTTCACAAACAAGTACGTAAATAGAAAAAACTGCAGACACTGGTACAGTGAAAAAGAAGACTGCCATGAAGAAATAAAACATGTGACTTACGGACATGCAGGTGCCTCCAAACATCATTAGAGTCTAACACTCTGAATAACTTGTGCTAAAATAACATCTTTAACCCTTGAAGGTACAAGGGTCTAACATCCCCAATAAAATGATGCTAACTTTATTTTTGCAATGAGGGGCACAAAACAGGGTTTAAAAATGTACCGATAGGCTGGATCTGCTAATCCAAACTGCCAGTATCCTTCATGATACGAGTCACTCTCAAATGTATTTTAAGAAGAAACTGTTTGAACAGCCACTCATTTCCTGTGTGTGTCTAGAGGGGTTAACACAATCGGATAAGCAGTTCTCTACATGCGTCTCTGCAGACTAACAGGAACCTTCACGTAGCTCCAGATTCTGACACTCCCTACATTGTGCTAAAGAACGTCCTTACCAAGGTTCAGCACAGTTGGACAGGCGGTTCCCTATCTGCGCGCGCCTCCACAATGTGTACGAGAGAATAAGCAGCGATATGCATTTACCTTGCCCTCTCCGGTGCTGACAAGTACATCCACAGCATAAACCTCATGGACCGCAAACTCTGCCTTCTCGTGGTCCTTTCTGCAGACAATCACACAGAACAGACAGTCATACCAAAACCCGAGACAGACCCAGTGGGTTTCAGTACTGATGAAACACAAGGCGACTGAATCGTCTAAGTGACATGACTGCAGCAATGCGAGACTGGGAGTCGAGGTGCAAGGCGTTTGTAACCCTGCAAACATGTCTGTGTCTCAGATGGCTTTGGAAATGCAGGGCGTGTGGGTGCTGCTCACCTCTGCTGGTCGGATGGGTTCTGGATAATGGTCTTCTCCCCGTCGATGACGTGCTGTTTCAGCTGATGTGACAGCATGCCTGAAAAGAGCACATTATTATCTTTTAAATCCTGAATGTGAGAGCAGTCGCATCTCAACTTGATCGTACAAACCAAGTTACAAAAAAAAAAAAAAAAAAAAAGCTACATTTGTGTGAGCAGCAGCTAGCACCTACCCTCGATAGCTGTGCACTTGAAGGACTGCGCGATCTTGTTCCAGGCCTCTGTAACCTGGGTGTTCTGAAGAGATGTGGGAAAAAAAAAACATCAGTTTCAAATTGTTTAAATAAATTAAAAAAAATCTAAATTGCAATTATCGTCCCCACCCCAGCTGTTACTCCAGCACCCACGCCCCTCGTCTCATACCTGGTTGCCTGGCTTGACCAGCCGAAGCGCTGCCTCGACGCACAGGTGAGCTGCCTTGATCACGTCAGCTTTGCGGCCGGTCACCGGGTTGTCCTGGAAACCAGAGATAAAGCAAGACACAGCATCGTCAGCACTAGACACCCAAGAAAGTGTTACTGAGCAGGGGGCTTGGGAAGTGCAAAGATAGGCGTCAACTAATTCTTCACAAACAGATCGGATTGAGCTTCCCATAGAAATCAGGCACTGACAATGAGGAGAGGGTCATTGATACTCACTGGGCTAATTTACCATTTCAAGTGAAACAAGTGAAGAGACAGCTGCTTGGATTTGATTGGTTTTTCTTAGACTCTGTGGAGAACAGCGATCCACACAAACCCAAGCAGCTGTTTCTTCACTTGGAATGGTAAATTATCCTACTCAACACTAATGACCCTCACCTGTGGAGAGCCTGATCTGAATAATCGCTTCTTGCAGCTCTAGTGTCAATTGTGATTTTTTAAAAAAATTTTAGAACAGTAATGGGAACATACTTATTTTCTGTAGCATGAAATCAGCATTGCTCGAGTATACAGCTCTGGGTTTTCAATTACTCTTATTTCGTACCTTGGACGCACCCACGACGAAACTGTGAGCCACATTGGAGATGAAGCCGTCAACGTGGACACCAAGGTCGCTGTAGAAGAGACAAAACACTGTCAACTCAACTCAAGTGTAACTCTGGAACGCAGCCTAGTCCTCTCAGGGAATTAAACACAGGCAGAGGACAGGTTGAAAGACAGACACAGGCCCACGTGGACGTCTCATTCTGTTTAGTAAAAAATGCAGGGTTGTCGATTACAGCATTTATATTAGATATAACAACAATTACAGCCACAGTGCTCCCTCGAGTTGGGTTTTTCGATACGAGTATCTATGAAAACTCAGGGTGAACATGGCTTGTAAACGTTCTGGATGAGAGGGGTCGGTGCAGCTCATGGTAAATGAATTCAACTAATCTGTTCTTTGTATTTAAAAATGTAGCACTTTGATAATTATAATCATCTGAAGACATAGAAATACCACCATATGTTTGGACATAACCCTTTCAACATTGCAGCACTGTAAATTAATCTAATACACCAACATGCACACTCCATAACAGACAACACTGTACTGAGCAAGCAGCAAGGGCAGCTTTGGTGGTCAGTTTGTGTTGTGCCAGCTATGAATTGTTGCACTTGGATGAAGAAATAAATCTCCATTTACATTTCTGTTGACTAACATGACTCTTGCTGTTGATAGCATGCGGTTCTTTCTCCCCAGTTGCAGGGATGCACTTACATCTTGACCAGGTCTCCCTCCTTCAAGGCGTAGTCAGGGTCACTCTTGAGCGGGGAGAAGTGGCACACACAGTTATTGACCGATACACTCGTGGGGAAAGCAATGCCTGCAAGAGGAAAAACTAATTAGTTTAATAAAACAAGTGACCCTTTAAAACACAATGAAGCGTTTTCAAAATCAGATTCACACACAAAGGATTTGAGGCAACCTGAGCAATGCTTCAATTGCATTCTTTAAAAAAAAAAAAAAAAAAAAAAAAAAACACGTTCTCCTATAAAAGGGAAAGCGTTCAAACTGTGGTCCGTGCCGCTAAAACACCCTGGAAACGTAACACTTTCAAAAGAAACAGGGGAGTTCTCAGGTGGCCCCTTGGGATGCCAGAACCCCTCACCTTTCTTCATCTCCTTCTCCTTCTTGAAGATCTTGCCTGTCTCCTCCATGATCATGGCGTCTCCCTTCTCGCACAGCACCACCACCAGCTCGCCCACCTTTGCTGCCTCCACCACCGCCTTCAGGACTCCTGCACCGAGAGAAACGGGAAATCACAGTCACTGTCTGCAGGCATGGCCAGGGCAGCACCGGGTCCTCCTGAGATCAAGACACTGCCTTTGTTAACTGGCTTACATCTGTGATTTACTACAAGCAGTGGAATCAGTAACTTCCATATACTGCCATTGTGACAGAACTACAGAGTTTCACAACCCTTACTGAACCAGGCACCAGAGTATGATCACCTCACTTCAGAAAGACGTTGAGGGCTTTAGGCACCAGCATAACCAGGTCTAGAATTAAGACTCCAGTTGCACGGGTTTTACTCATGAGCTTAACTAGCCTCAGAGTATAAGTATAATTACAAACACATTAAACTACAGAGGCTGTCCAAAGGATCCCATCAGGGCTTTCTTATTTAGAAGTGGAGTATCCCATTCTAGACTACTAAGAGGTTAGAAAAGGCTGTAGGAGAATCCGTAGGCTTAGTCCAGTACAATGGCTCTTTTAGAGAAAACCTCACATATGGGGATGTGTTAAAATGGTACCAAAGCAAAGGGCAGAAAAAAGGATTTTAAAACTTTGAGGAATACGCCTTCATGTTGTTGGAAAGTGAAATCATGAATTTAATTAATTAGTCCGACTAAAGGTAGCCTTTAAATTGCCAGTCAAGCCAAAATCCAAAGCTTAGCTCAGCCACTTCATAAACTGGACAAATAGTCACCAGTGAGACATTTTTTATTTCAATCATTTACATTTCCTCCCTTAAAAATGCAATCCTGAATTAATTTAATTCACAAGTTTAACACAAAAACGAGGATTTTAAGTAGTAAATGCAGTAAAATCAGGTTTTCAGTTGTAGAACACACCAACATGTGTATGATTATAACAACTCTGTACTGCTCGGGTAAATTACAAGACCGACCAATGAAATTGCACTTTTACATTATAATCACATGCATATTACATAACATACTGCAAAAAAATGAATTTGGTTATATAAGTAAAAATAAACATTAAGACACTACATATTGGAATTTCTTTATTTTATTTTAAAATGTACACGCTCACTTTTTTCAAGATCTTTCGTCACACACGCAGAAATGCATTTGCTTTTAATAAAGTTTAACTCTTAAAACGTGCGGATCTACCCCCGTCCACGCAGACTGGTAGCACACAGTACCACCAACCACAAAGACAGGACTTTAGGGCTCTACTGGGCAACTTCTCGACCCAATGGAGTTCACACAAACGGGTTTAAAATCTCTAACAATTTTAATAAAGAATCGTGACCGATGGGGATCGAGCAGTCAGCCGCGCACTCCATACAGCACATGTTAGCAAAGCAACCGGTCCCACCAAGAGCCTTGCCTGCAGACTGTTGGCACTTCACATGCTTTGTAATCACAGACCATTGTTTGGACAATTACGCCACGATGTTTAAAACAAAACAAACTATAAAGCCATGATATTCAATAGAAAAGACCTTCAAGCCAGGTCGTGTATTTAAAGATATCCGATACTACACGACTACGTACTAGGGAAAGAAAAGCCACCGTCACGAAATGAAGGAAATGGCAGCACGCCAGTGTGACAGCGAGTGTGGTTTTTTCGCCTCCCCAAAACTTTTCGTGTGTTTTAACTTGTGCGTGAGTGACATAAACCTGGCCCACGCACCGAGCTCGTTACAAACACGGATAAACCGTTTCAGAAAAGCGTTTTCCCCCGCTTATCTCGGTTTACGCAGAGGCGTGCAAGTCATCTCTCTCCCACATGTTTAGCGGACTATCTCAATCGACACATGTAAAACAAACAAACTAAAAGAAATTACCTTAGAAATACAAATCCGCATTTTAACTGGAATACAAACAACAAACAATTCTTTAAGAAGCCATAGCACGATAATAAATGCGACAGAGTGGGGAGATACGGGGGAGTTTTACGTCCTCAATAAAAAATAAAAAAGCAATATTTTCGATGCTAGAACTTTAATTTAAAGTGCGTACGCGGTTGTAATGCATGTATTTGAAACACATGGAGTCGGCAGCGCGGACTGGAAGCCCGGCAAGTTAGTTACACTCCCCTGGTATCTGACGGCCACTCCAGCCGGCACATGGCAGCTTGTGCTGGGAGGCTGGAGGCTGGCGGCTCTGACAGGGCCCGTCTCCCCGCTACGAAACAAACCCCTTTTCCCCGCTATTATTACCGCTGCTAGGGCACTTACGGTTTGCAATGTCACCCCCCATTTTATACTTGGTGACGACCAAGTCCTCCGCGATGGTCTGCTCCTGTTGTTCATCGTCTCCCGACATGTTTTCCGCGTCTCTCTCTCTCTCTGTCTCTCGCTGCCTCTCACTCAGGCAGCACACTCAGTCTCGCGGCTCCCGTTAGTCCCCACTAGTCCGCTCGCTCCCTCGGCTCGCTCACTCACTCACGCGGCACACATAGCAGGCCGCAGCGGCTGGCGCATGGCATCATGGCACGCGCTGTAGTCTTTTGTCTCCCTTCCTTGCCGTTGATATCAATGAAAAGAGTTATACCATAAAACTACAACTACCAGTTGCCGCAAGGGGCGCCCTGCGGTTTCACGCGTGCGTGGTTGAAAGGCAGCCAGTCTCATGCTGTCGACGTGGTCGCTAGAGGTTATGGGATTTGTAGTTTTATATTAAACGACGTATTGAACAGAATAGTTGTAAGTGATTTATGTCTTTTGTCTCGCAGGTTACTATTGGATTTATAGTACTGTTTTTTACCATTTGTGGCGAGAATTTACGATTGAGGTGAAATAGATTTTTTTTTTTAATGTTTTTTTCTGTTTGTCATTTTTCCGTTTTCCATTACACATTTTACTGGCAAGATTATATATTTTTTCTACAATGTACATTTAAATATGTTACATCAGTGGCATGTATGTGCTGGTTCCTCAGCTCTAAACACTAGACCTCCCTCCCTCAGCTCCTCAGCCCCTCAGCCCCTCAGCCCCTCAGCTCCTCATCCTTCAGCCGCTCAGCTCCTCAGCCCCTCAGCCCCTCAGCCCTCAGTCTCTCAGCTCTTCATCCTTCAGCCCCACAGCTCCTCAGCCCTAACCACTAGTGCAGAGGTGGCCAACTCTGGTCCTGGAGAGCCACAATTTAGCAGGGTTTCTAGATAACCCTTAATCATCAATTTCTAAAGACTTGGAACAATTTCATTTTGACTAGTTAAGCAGGTTTCTTCAATGAAGTAATTTAGAGATCATTTGGAACAAAAACCACCTGAACACCCTGCAGCTGTCCTGGATCAGAGCCGACCACTCCTGATTTAATTGAACAACTTACATTGTTCAGAAATGGATGATTAAGGGTTACCTATAAAACCTGCTGAATTGTGGCTCTCCAGGACTAAGGTTGTCCACCCCTGCACTAGAGCCACACTGTTTCCCTCCCAGCCCCTCAGCCCCTCTCAGCCCCCAAGCCCCTCAGCTCCTCAGCACCTCAGCCAGTCTGCCCCTCACCTCCTCAGCCCCTGGCCTGAGCCCCTCAGTCCCTCAGCTCTAACCACTAAGAGACACACTGCTTCCCTCCCAGCCTCCCAGCACCTCATCCCCTCAGCTACTCAGCCCCTGGCCTCAGCCCAGCTCTAACCACTAGAGACACACTGCTTCCCTCCCAGCCCCTCAGCCCCTCAGCTTCTCAACCCCATCAGCTCCTCAGCCTCTCAGCTCCTCAGTCCCTCAGCTCTTCAGCCTCTCAGCTCCTCAGCTCCTCAGCCCCTCAGTTCCTCAGCTCTAACCAAGAGTGTGTGTGTAAAACAAGGCTGGGGTTCTAATAATATTGTCGTGAAAAAAACTGGACAGCTATTCAGTATTTAACCACGAGATGAAAGTCAAATATTTATTTAAAATGTATTCCATACAAAATATTCAGCTCAAAAAAGAAACACACAGAGGTAACTAAACAAACAATCATTTTGAGAAAAACAAAAAACAGATATCAGCTGAGCTATGATTCCACGTGCCTGCTTGCAAAGTGTTTTACTCTGTCTATTATACTCCTATTCCTGTTAAACAGAGAAAAAAAACACTCGCGTGTGCTTAAAACACCTTACAGTAAAGTGTCGGTGTCTCTTAGTACCTGTGCTGGCCCTGCCTGCACAAAGCGAATAAACGAAAGTAACGACACCCCAAACCACGAGTCCTTTACAGAGTGGATTACAGATAGGACTGACACGCTGGCTCATATTTCTCTTCTGTAATAAACTCCACATTTTTGAAAGAAGACAGACAACTGATAGCCAATTCTCTACAGTAAGGGATGCGATTCAACATCTCTGAAGCACTGCCGAGGTTTGGAATGTTTTATAGTAAATACCTCCCCTCATAGCATTGCAGTGACCATAACATTCTATGATATCATATACAGTATATACAGAATATATATATCACTTTGCTACATTACATTTGAATTGCATTGTTTTATTTAAAGGTGAAGTGCATAGATTTAAAATAGCTTTTAATACATTGAAAATATCAGCTCTGCCTGTGTTTCCTGTATAATTCATCAGTAATTCATTACAAAAACATATCTGCAGCTTGAGAGATGAAATCTGTAACCTCCCACCGCTGCAGGGGCGTGCCAGCTTCGTTCACATATAGAGTGGCAAGAAGGCTTTACAAGGAGGGTAGAAGCTTGTGTGCACACACCAGGGAATGTAAACAAACTGGAAGGTGAACAGTGGAAGACGAATATAAATTAGACACCCAGGAATCAAACAAGAACTTATAAAGTCACTTGAGGGCCAAAAAGCAAAGACGGTGAAAGCAATGACAGTGGACAAGCACAGGGGGCGCTGTGCATTCATAATTAACACAAAGTTGCATTAACAAGCACAGGGCTAGCCAAAGCCGGCCCTTCCACCCCTGGTCTTTGTTCCAGCCCTGTTCTAAATGGTTTAATTAAACCCATTAAACCAGACCTTAAAGTAGTTCATTATATCACTTTACTTGTTAAACTTTACTTCCATCTCATCACAGAATTCCACCAGTCATAGTGAAGCCCTGATCAGCTGCTTGCAACACCCTGCGCTGATGATGCTGGTGCATACTCTACATTTACCTTGATTACCTGGGTATTTAACTTACTGGTTCTAGGACTGTTTAGTCCCCACATCACAACTCTGTGTTTTAGATGAAAGCCTTTGTTGGACCAAGTCAAGGATTAAAAAGTAGCATTTCTGGAAAACTCAGTTGTATATAAAAACAGAAAGCTCACAATATGACCTTAATAGGACCTTTGATGCTTGTCTACAGAGATTTTCCGTTGCAATGCACAAGCAAAGTCTGACACGTGAAATGATTATTTTCTATGAAGGACATCTTCTGAACTATGAATTGATACGATTATTTCCAGAGATGTATTCTATAGAAGGCCTGATTGACTCCCATGTCTTTGGTTATCAAATGAAGATTATCAGCTGGCACAGCAGCACGCACACACACACACACACAGCACGATAATCAAAGCATAGAAAGCGTTCTTCATTTCAGTGGAGCTGTGACCCTAAAACAAAAATCACATTGTGTAAAAGTACAGTGATTAAATGGCTATTTAATACAGCATACGGGATATAGCATGAACCTAAAAAATGTACATTCTAACACAGATTACAGCTGAAAGATGTTATAGCAAAGTGTTTCGTTCTTTCCTGTCGTTCCATTTTAAGCTGTCTGTCTCTCTGACTTTCACTTTGAGTCAGTCCGTCCCTACCACAACTCTATACATTTGACAGACGATCACGTCCTTCCTGTGTTACAGGAAATAGGACCCCACCTCATGACCCTGAAAATTGGCAGCATAGAATAGGAGTTCCTATTACCTGGGACACAAGACAGGAAATCCGCTTATAGTGTTGTGTCTGGATCTGTGGGCTGAATTCCTTGTGAGGGTAGGGATTACAGCATTTGTCATTACATCTTCAACAGGAAATGGAAAGCAGAAAACAACAGGGGAGGATTAGGGGATTCTGTGATTTATTAAGAGGGTTCAGATGTACTTTGGTTCTTGAACCCTGATTGTAAACAGGATCTGTATTTAAGAAATTCTCATTTGAACTTGAAATAGTACCAGTGAGTGTATAGTTTCTCTGGTTTTTACACTTCAAACACATCCAAAAATATTTACAAAAAAAAAAAAACATTTCTAAAAGACTTTCAGCCCTCAATTGAAATACAGGAGAGGCTTCAGTGTTCAGACAGTTTAAAAAATATATACCATACAATAGAAACTTTAAATCTCGCAGACATGAAATGCAGAGCTTCTGAAAAGGGAGACTTCAATTAGGTGCAGTTCCATTCCTCAGCCTGCAGAGGGCTCTATAATGCTTGTAGGAGTGCCATCACGATTCTAGAATTCCTACAGAAGTTTGCTGTAGCTTCAGGTTCCGTCTTCGTGTTTAATTTTATGCTTACTGTTGCCTTATGATGTCTGCAGTCATTCTGAGAGGTTCTGAGACGCTCCAGTATTGATCTGTTTGACTGGCTTTTGTGTTTATTCCAATGTAAAACTATAAGGAGCAGCTTGATGCCTCTGTATGTGCTGCGGTACAGTGCTGATGTTTATACATCAGAATGTAACCCACTAAAAAAAGGAAAAAAGAAATAAGAATGTCTCTATTTGGGTCAGAGCTCAACCAAATGCCCTAGGTGTTGGCTAAGTAAATATCTTTTGGATTAAAGAAGTTGAACCTGAGATTGCAGTAGTAAATGCACCACAGCACCCTCTAGTGGGTATGAACTGAACAACAGTAGTTGAACACGAGGCTCTGTAAACTGTGTGGCACTCTCTCCTATGCTTTGGACTCCACTTTAGGCAGCAGAAAATGAAAAGTTTGTCATTCTGTACCTGGATTCTTCATTTTGTTCTTGACATGAACTGCACTCTGTTTCCACTTGAGCAAGGCACAATGAACTATTAAGGCCATCCTCAATTGTACCGCTAACAGTTACTAACAGTTTGATTTGCCTGGCTTTCACTAAATAAGCACCTTCATTGCTAAGTGAACTCTGCAGAGCACTACAGTATTTAGTGCACCACAGCACCCTCTAGTGGTTTTTAATTGAAACAGCGGCTGTAGAATAAATGTTGGTCTGTGCGATATTGACCCCTTCTCTTCATTTAACCACACCCCTTTTACCAACAGGACACACCCCATAGTTCCAGCTGGAGGCGACCTGAACTGGAAGCCATAGACGCCTCTAGTTTATTTCCCTTTTTGCAGGTTGACCAGCTAATAATGATCCAATACATGACATGTCCATTTTAGAGCAGGGTTGCATTGTAAATTCAAATTGGATTTTTGCCTATAAAGTCATAACATGGCATTTATTCTAACAGAAATCTCATTCAAAGAATTTGCAGTCTTAAGCACTGTCTGCCTATTTAAAAAGACTTTGCAGTTCCAATATTTGTCCACAAGTGACACTAAACATTTCATCAATTGCCCACCAGATGGTGCTAGATTAAGGATTCAGCAGGAGAATGAACCCCTTAATCTTCAGATATATTTGCTGTCCATAACCAAGACAGCATCGTTCTTGTTCTTGTGGTTCTGTTACATTGGAACTGCAAACCAATGCACAGTTTAGCAGGTGAAGTCGTAACACCTACAACTCTAGAAACACACAGCGTTAGATTCTGTTAGATTAAACACTCATGTTCTTAATCAGCAGCAAACAGTCAACTGGTTAATGTGAATTAAGAGAGAAGCATGTGCTGTCAAACACAGTGTGATTTCTGGTCTGAGTTTAGGGGGTTAGCTTATCCTACGTTCGCACAGCATCTGGTTTAAGGAAGAGTCGGCTGTGCCAGTAATCAGGGTTATCGAAGGAGTGATCCTGCTCCCTAGCACCGGCCCGCATTTTCACAAACCCGTTCACACGGCCCTTCTCGCGCGCTTTCTCCGTTTCGGGAAAGTTCTGATATTCCGGCGCCTTTTCCGGGGGCGTCATGTTAATGCCGTGATCCTCCGAGTCTTCCGGAAGTGCGAACGCGTCCATCTCCTCGTATTCCTGCTGATCCGGGGCGGTGTTTTCCGATTCCGGACCATTTGAACCCAAATCTTCCACTGACGCTGCTTTCCCAGTCCTCTCGCTTTCCATCTGTGGCTTGCTGGAGTTTCGGAGCATGCTCAGTGACTTGGTCAGTCTGGGCTGTTTGTTCATGTACTCATAGTCTTCCTCTTTCTCCTCTTTGGCTGTTGTTGGGTCCTCCTTCCGCCAGGTGGCACTCTGAGGTTCCTTGGGGTCCAGCACCACGCAGCGGGTGTCCATGTACTCGTACCCTACAGTGTCTTTTTGTTTCTGTTGCTCAGCAGGGGCTGCTGGGGATTTGGAGGTGGAGCAGCGTGGAGACTTGCTCTGCTTGAGCTCAGCAGCGCCTCCCTGTGGTGGCTCGGCAGTACTGCAGCGTGGTGACAGCGAGAGCAGACGGCTCTGTTTGTTCATGTATTCGTATTCTTCACTGTCGTCGTCACGGGAACCCGACAAGGACGAGCGGGGCTCTGGAAAGCAAACAAGGAGAAACATTATTAAATAATGGAATCATTTATTTTGTAAACACTACTTTAAAACTGTTCCCTTTACAGTTTAGAAAATAAGTTAGGTATGGTATTAGCTCCCCTTGATCCTGCAGGTAGCATCACGATGGTGGATGTTTTGAGGGAGGGAGGAGACTTGTGTGCCAGCAGCTAAAACCACCTGCAGCTCAATGCCTTCAGTAATGCTTTGTGATTGTGGGACACTGCAGCTTAATGCCTTCAGTACCTTTCTCGGGGGTGCTGGAGGTCCCCGGCATGACGTATCCATTGTGGTCCTCCTCCTCCTCCAGGTCCCCTGTTTCCGAGGGATTGATTAGACTGATGCGCTGCGAGTGATAGGCGCTGTCCTCCCGGCGCCGCCCCCTGCGCAGGCTCCCAGCCAATGAGCCGTCCTCGTTCATCTCCAGCTCCGACGCCGTGCCACGCCCCTCCGAGGATTCCGAGTGCGTTCGGGTCGAGTCCAAGCGGCCTCTCGAGGGCCACACCACCTGGGAGGAGAAACACGTGACTGAGCGAACACAAGGGAATCCAACATGCACTGGAACCAGTGGCTGAACTGGAGTTTTTTTTCTTGAGTGAAACACTGTGAGGGAGGGTTTATTGAAGAACGTTTTGTAAAATGTGCCTAAAACTGGAGTGATCTGATGCATTCTGGGAGCAGTTACAATGTGTGGGTTGTGGGACTCATGCATGCTTGTGATGCTTTGGGATGGGCCATTTATGAGCTGTTTGACCCTGCTAGCTTACTAAATATAGACAATCAAGACTGGTGCGCCATTCATTCTGTCTTGGCAATCACCATTGCAGACCTCCAAATATCCCACTCAGCCTATCTGCATGTATTGGTGGTATTGCTAGTAAATGGGGTGAGGTCTCTTATTAAAATCGTTGTCCTGTTTTTAAAGAGTTCATTATATATTCAGGGATACCAAGATATTTCTCAATAAAAGAGGTCTTAATGGAAAACAAAAGAGCCCAAGTCATGGGGTTTGTGATTCTACTGCACTCCTAGTGACCAGAGACAGACACAGAGAGAGAGAGGCAGGGAGACAGACAGACAGACAGAGACACAGACACAGGCAGACAGACAGACAGACAGACAGACAGACAGACAGAGGGACAGACAGACAGACAGACAGACAGACAGACAGACAGACAGGCAGACA
Organism: Acipenser ruthenus; assembly: GCF_902713425.1. Taxonomy (NCBI): domain Eukaryota; kingdom Metazoa; phylum Chordata; class Actinopteri; order Acipenseriformes; family Acipenseridae; genus Acipenser; species Acipenser ruthenus. The sequence goes on from NC_081230.1 coordinate 6,257,475, forward strand.
CAGACAGACAGAGGGACATACAGACAGACAGAGGGACAGACAGACAGACAGACAGACAGACAGACAGGCAGACGGGTCTCGGTTCCTACCTGTCTGGAGGGCTCTCCCGCTGTCCCGGGAGTCATCGGGATGTACCCTGCAGGACCGCCCATGCTCTGGGGAGACACACACTTCAATCACAACACTGGCAAGAGGAGCTTCCACACCACATTCTCAAAGGGCTGCCTCCAGTGGTTTGAAATGCTTGTTCTGACCTGTATGTGTACCTTTATTGTCTTGGTTCTTCACCGCGTTACATGAATTCAGGATGTGCTTGTAATTGAGGCTCAACGATACAGTGTGTGAGGTGAAGGGGTTGATGTGATCAAGCTCAGTGATACAGTGTGTGAGGTGTAGGGATTTATGTGAATAAGCCACAGCTAGATTTTTTGGAGCATTTTGCACCCTGGATTGCATCAGCCTCCAATCCAAATTTATCCTGGGATTATCCCTAAAAATAATAGCGGCTGTATTTAGTGTGCCACAGCACCTTCTAGTGGTTTTCAATTGAAACAACGGCTGTAAAATAAATCTAGTTTTGGGTGAAATTGACCCCTCCCCCTTTGTTTAGCCCCACCATTTTTACCAACATTTCATTCATTTTACAGCTGTTGTTTAAATTAAAAACCACTAAAGGGCGCTGTGATCACCCCTAAAAATAAGGTTGATGCAATACATAACAAAAGAGCATTGAAACGGTAAAGCTTGTACACGACAGAATTAAACAAAATAAGTGGGAATTTCAACAAGATATTGGTGTGCTTTTTTTTTCATAAGGGATGTCCTCTTTAAGTTATGCTCATGGGTTAAGCTGCCCCTCCCCCCCCCCCCCCCCCCCCCGGGCACTGCTTACCTTTGCAGAGTCTATCCGATGGCGGGATGGGAAGCGCATGGGAGTGAGGTAGAGGGAGGAGGGGTTCATGGTACCGTCAAGCCCCGCCTCCTCCTCCTCCTCCAGCTCCACCTCCAGGCCATCTAGCTCCACCCCCTTCTGGGAGGTCTCTTCAAACGGGAGTTCCGTGTAGCCATTGTTCCGCTGAGAGAAGGGGGCGGGGTTACAGTGACATCACAATAGTGGAATCTCCCCCTTTACAGTGACTAGAATCTGGTTAATAGACCTTTTCACAGTTGGCAGTAATGCAATTCAATGCTGGATTGATATTGCTATGAAGTAAATACGAAAGAGATTATAGTTTTGTTCCCTGTTGTTATAAGATCCTCCCCAGGTCTGAATGAATACCAGATTTATGGCATAACAATATTTCCTGAGCATCATTCCTTTAAATAATAATAATAATAATAATAATAATAATACCATTGAGTTTTTTCTGTTAAAATATTGTCACACTGTACCCTAAGTATTCCACACATTTATAACCCTGAAAGAAGTGCCTGCGCTCCAATCCCTTCTGAACCCTCTCCTCCCCCTCCCTCTCACTCACACTGATGACAAGATAGCGGGGCGGGTCTCTGGCCATCCGAGTGAATTCATTGGCCAGCTCTTTGAAGGTGGGTCTGACATTCTCGTCAATCATCCAACCTGCCAATGAGAGACGAGGAAAATGAAGCGGCATATACATATTTAAAATCTTCAATGACCTGGTCCTTGGTTGGCAGGGACAAGGTTAAAATACTCCCTGCCAAATTAGACATGCAAACATGTGTTAATTGTTTTGGCAGTTGGTAATAATTGCGAATTGGTGCCAACTGTCTAGACCTGTTTCTCTGGGGCATATAAACCCCAGAGTCAGTTCATTCAGGGCAAGCGCCCAACTGTGCGTCGCAAAAGTAAGCAAACAGGAACTGTGTGTACTGTTTCATATTCGTGTTTAAAAGGTGTGTTTTTGTGTTAATTGTCAGGGAAACGGCTTAGCCGTCCTGCGAGCTAGTCAGTTGGTGTTTATTTATTTATTTTGTATTATTAAATGTGCGCGTAGGCTCTAAAAACCAACTTTTCTAAAAATTTAATAAAAAACCGTGATTGAATCAGATCTATTCTGCATGTAACCCAGTTTTGAGCTGGGACTTTTTTACAAAACTTTTTTGAGCTGGGTTTGGATTTCATCCCATTCAGATGCACACAGGTTCAAAGCATTGATTCCGGATTCAAAACCAGGACTTACAAAAGGATTGATTTCCTGTGTAAACATAGTAATTGATCAATCAGTCAAGCTATCAATTACTCAAGCTATCACTCTCGAGGTTTATATGTCACCAAAAGCTCTGAAAGGAAAGGCTTATTATTCTGCTCAGCTGGGAGTGCATTCGTCCTTCCTCTGTGCAGTCTGGAAGTGACACTCACACTTCACCATGACCATGTAGACGTCGATGGTGCAAATGTGAGGCTGGGACAGGCGCTCCCCCTTCTCCAGCAGGTCCGGCACTTCCTGTGGGCGGATCCCAGCGTAGGGCTCATTCCCAAACGTCATCATCTCCCACACTGTCACACCTGCAGGGGGCGCCAGCAACACAGCTCAGACGAGCTCCACATGCAGTAACACTTATCATACAAACTTTAAAGAAATAAATAAGAATAAAAAAGGAGTACAGTATTTCATGTTTTGAAATGTCACAGTTTTCAATTTTTGTCAGTATATCAGGCTGACTGACCGTAGCTCCACACGTCGCTCTGGTGAGTGTATCTGCGGAAGTGGATGCTCTCCAGGGCCATCCATTTAATAGGGGTCTGCTAACGAGAGAGGGACACAGTGAGCCGCACACCCATTATAGCTTCCCATAGTAAAAGCACAGCAAAGTGAAAGCATTGTAATTTTAGCAAGGTATGGTAAAGCATATTAATAAACATGGCTAGCTGCTTGGGAAAACTTGTGCACAAATAGCATGGTAAAGTTTTATAAGGGAGAGTTAGGGTGAAGTTTGGAGGGTTAGCCAGGGTTTGGATCAAGCACAGTGATGGAGCGAGAGACTGACCTTGACGTCGTTGTAGACATATTTCTTGTCGTCGGGATACAGCAGGTCTGCGATCCCGAAATCCGAGATTTGGACGATGTTGTCCGATTTGAGCAGGACATTCCGAGCGGCTAAATTCCGATGGACCATCTTGTGCTCCTCCAGGTAATACATTCCCTGCAATGTGAGCGAGGCTGCTTAACAGGACTGTCGGGTAACACACAGCAGTGTGCAAATCTATTCCAGCACCCTGGTGCTTTGCTGTGTGAGTGAGAAGCGAGGCTCACCTTGGCGATCTGGACACACCAGTTCAGCAGGCGCTGGGGGCTCAGGCTGTCCTGCTTCTGCCTGATGTGTTCCAGCAAGGACCCCTGCGTGCTGAGCTGAGTGACAAGCTGCAGGCAGGCTCCAGGACAGACCCCCAGTAACCGCACCAAGTAGGTGTGGTCCAGACTGCCCATAGCCAGCATGTGCTGTACAGAGAGAGAGAGAGAGGGAGAGAGGGGGTGACTATACCATCTCTGAACAGCAGAGGGAGCTCCGGGGCAGAGCAGAGAGGTTAAGACTCACGCCCCTAAAGCGTTCACCTTTTACCTGTATCTTGAAGAAATTGTTACTATTTATTTGGCCAACGCCTTTATCCAACACCACTTACAGGTGTTCCAGGGCAGTACAGGGTGACAATGCAAGCTTAATATATAATACAGTATAGTTTACAGTAAGTGCAGATAATACTACTGAAATACAATATGAACTAGGATGCAGCAAGTTAGGATTAGGTTATGTATACAATGACATAATAATAGTGCAGTAGTGTAAGGATAGTGCATCAGCTGAGGATCCAGTAACATGGTGCTGAGGTCAGGTGAGTCCAGTGTATAGTAGGAGGGGTGGATCAAGAGATCTAGAGGTGCAGTCTAAACAGGGGGGTCTTGAGATACAGGACTACAAGTACCAGAATGCACTGCAGTGGAGTATGCCATTATCCCATTATTAAACAGCAGAAGACAGTGTGACAATGCTCGTGACCAGTCCCATAAGTTTTAGTTTTGCTAGATGCCAGCGATTCATAGTCCATAAGCCTAACTGAGTCACTCTATGATTTTTTTATTTAGCATTGTGCTGCAGTGCTCAATGCACTGGATGACCCCGGTACACAGGATAAGAGGGACTCTGATTTCTGAGGCTCACCTCAGTGACCTCGTGGAAGGTCTGCCGGCCGCTCCGGTCCTGGATAGTCTTAATGGCGACAGGAATCTTCACCGAGTCTCCTTCGGGAATCCACACTCCCTGTGGAGAGAAAGACAAGATCACTTAAACCCGCAGAAGAGCTAGACACTGCTCTGCACTGGCTCCTGTGAAAACCCAATGGAACACAACAGAACCGAAGCAAACAGCCTCGAACCTTGTGCACGGTGCCGAAGACTCCAGAACCCAGGACCTTCATCTTTCGTAACTCTGCCACCTTCAGAATCCTGGCGTGGGCCTTTGAACCCTTCTCCCCGGGGTCAAGGGGCTCCAGACACTGCAGGAAGCAAACCAGCGTTACCGAGGCGACCGACAGAGCTGTCACTGGGCTGCTTGGTTAAAGGTCTTAGTAGCACAAAGTGAATCAAGCATTCAGACATTGAAGCTGGTACAGTATTAGTTTCGTCTGTTTTTAAATGTGCTGCCAGTAAACTTCTGAGTTATTAAAAAAATTACTAGAGTGACTTAGCTTGGAATCTGTTGGTATTTTAGTCCACCCTGTAACCTCTACAGCCCTCTCTGTACGACTGCAACACTAGTGTGTAACCATTAATCTGCCCCTCCTGCAACACTCAATAGTGGATGAAGAAACACATAGGAAATTCAACATAGACTAAGCATTCTTAAATCCACTCAGTTTGTCCCCCTGCAACACCATGTGCATGTTTGGAAAACCACATTTGTTGCAGGGGGACAGGTTACTGGTTACACTCTGGTGTACCTGCTGTACTTAGAGAGAGGTTCGATAGAGACCACAGGGGTGCTTTAAAAAGTGATTGAAACAGAAAGTAAACCAGAAGAACAGTAGTTCAGGTAGCGGATATTTGCGTTGCTCTTTGAGGAATGTCTCTAACGCTGTGCAGTGGCACTCACCTCTCCGCTCTCCAGGTACCTCCTCATGGCTCTCTTCCTGCGGATGGCCAGCCCACGGCGGTACAGCACGGTCAGCACGAACACAGAGGACAAGACGATGAGCCCCGAGAGCACTCCCAGCACGATCCCTGTGGTGGGGAGACTGGGGGAGAGAGACAGCGGGACACATGGCTCAATCACACAGCACACTGTGGGGCTCACACAGACACGCACCACTGCTCCCCTGTTCATCATCCCAGAGGCAATATCCAATGGAAAACAAAATCAAAGGGCCTTGAACATTGCAATGTTTAGGGAAGTCCTCTGGATACTGTGTATTGAAATGTTCTCGTTACAGGTGTTCTCACCTGGACACAGCGCTGGGGTTTCCAAAGCAGTCACTCTCCTTCGGGCCAGTGCACCTGCAAACACAAAACAACAGGGCTGACACCGAGAAGAGGGTCCTGTAATCCAAACAACACCCAAACGTGCAAAACGAACAGCATGCATACTGGTAAAGACTTGCTATGAACTCAATGGACATCCAAGAGTTTGCAAAAAAGTACCAAGCTCAGGGACTGGGCTCCGCTCAGTGTCTGGGACTCACCCCTGGGTGCAGTTTGTGTGGCAGGGCTCACAGCGGTGCTCGGAGTTGGGGTATTTGAAGATACGGCCCTGCTGTCCCATGATGCCCTCTGGGCAGGACTCCACACAGTGAGGGCCGTCCTGGAAGTGAGCGCAGTAAACACAGGCATCCGGACCCTGCAGAGAGACAGGGGGAGAGAGGGTGAAGAACAGCTTGGAGTGTATGGAGTGGAGTGGAGTGTGATGCACTGTGAGGAGTGTGATGCACTGTGAGGAGTGTGATGCACTGTGTGGAGTGTGATGCACTGTGTGGAGTGTGATGCGCTGTGATGCACTGTGATGCACTGTGATGGAGTGGAGTGTGATGCACTGTGTGGAGTGTGATGGACTGTGTGGAGTGTGATGCACTGTGTGGAGTGTGATGCACTGTGTGGAGTGTGATGCACTGTGTGGAATGTGATGCACTGTGTGGAGTGTGATGCACTGTGTGGAGTGTGATGCGCTGTGATGCACTGTGATGCACTGTGATGGAGTGGAGTGTGATGCACTGTGTGGAGTGTGATGGACTGTGTGGAATGTGATGCACTGTGTGGAATGTGATGCACTGTGTGGAGTGTGATGCACTGTGTGGAGTGTGATGCGCTGTGATGCACTGTGATGCACTGTGATGGAGTGGAGTGTGATGCACTGTGTGGAGTGTGATGGACTGTGTGGAATGTAATGCACTGTGTGGAATGTGATGCACTGTGTGGAGTGTGACAGAGTGAAGGTGAAGGATTTTACCGGCCCTCTGCAGCTGGGCTCTCCTTCAATCTTCAGACACTCCGGGTGACATGGGTAACACTCGTTTGAGGGTGTGGTAAATTCCCGAAACTCACTGCGAAACAGAGAGAGAGAGAGAGAGAGCGCGTGAGAGAGGGTGAGAGTAAGAGACTTAGAGGGGGAGAGACAGGGCGAGGGAGAGGAGGTGAGAGAGGCAGGCAGGCAGGCTGACTCACCCCTCATTGAAGTGGCAGTCTGGCACACAGGTCCCCTCTCGGCTGTAGTTACGGCAGGACAGGCACTGATCCGGACCCGGACCCCAGCAGCCATTGCTGGAGCACAGCGGGTCACAGAAATGACCCTCTGACACTGGAGACACAGAGACACAGAGGAGAGACAGAGGAGAGAGACAGAGAGACACAGACACATAGAGGCAGAGGCACAGAAAGATGGAGACACAGAGACACAGAGAGACAGACACAGAGACACAGAGAGACAGACACATAGACACAGGGGAGAGACAGACACAGAGCGACAGAGACACAGACACATAGAGACAGAGCCACAGAGAGACAGAGACACAGAGACACAAGGGTTAGATTCACTGAAAGCACGCCACAAGCTAAACCAGAGACACACATTACTCTCCAGGCCCCATGCAGTCCACCTACACACAACTCCCCGATTTCACTCAGAACCGCTCTGTGAACTGAAGTGTGCTACAAAAACAAGACCTTTACTAAACAGCAATGAAACACTATGCCACGCTATTCATCAATTATACTAAAGAACCTTAAATAGTTTTTAAATATTGGAACACATTTCTCAGACTGGCAATGCTTCATGGGTTCATTACTAGGAGAAACAAAACTAACAATGCACTGTTTCATCTCCTGCCTTTAACCCTTCTTTTTCGGTGTATGGTTGTGCCAGTCTTCTAAATCAATTGTTATGAATTACGCATTGAAGCTTTTCTGTTGTTATAGTGATGCACTCTTTTGTGGTCAATCACACATTTTATCTTTACACTATTACAATGCAAATAATCATAAAGCCACTCAGCAAGTGACAGGGAGAGTGATGGGAGTGATACAGAGTGATGGGAGTGATACAGAGTGTGGTGGGAGTGATACAGAGTGTGGTGGGAGTGATACAGAGTGATGGGAGTGATACAGTGTGATGGGAGTGTGATACAGTGTGATGGGAGTGATACAGTGTGATGGGAGTGATATAGAGTGATGGGAGTGATATAGAGTGATGGGAGTGTGGTGGGAGTGATACAGTGTGTGATATGGAGTGTGATATGGAGTCAAAGGGGACTCACTGCAGCTCCCTGCTGGCTGGTTGTTCTTGATTTTGGTTTTCTGTCGCTCCTTGGACTTGGTGAGGAAGCTCCAGTTGATGGTGTGGTGGAAGCAGAGCTGGGGGTTGTCACTGATGTACACATTGCCTGAGCTGATCTCCCTCAGGGAGCTCAGCCCCAGAGAGGTCACATTGGGCAGCTTCATCACCAGCAAGGAGAAATCGCTGCCGAGAGACACATACAGAGTTTGAAAGCTAAAGGTTTTAGTAGCAGACCCGTATCGAGGTCAAATAAGGGTCTACTCTGAGTTTAATCACACATTGAAGCTGGTACATTATTACTTTTGTCTGTTCTAAAATGTGCTGCCAGTAAACTTCTGAGTTCATTCAAAAATCTTATTACTAGAGTGACTTAGCTTGGAGTCTGTTGGTATTTTAAAGTCTTAGAGGTTAGACATGATTCTGAGAGCTCTATTGAGGCCACAGATGTGCTTTAAAGTCAACAGGATGAGATGACTCAAAGGGAAAATGACCTACAAGTTTAATCTTGTAGAGAACAAGAAGGATTGAACTGCTATAGACAAATATAGTACAAGCTTGTGCATGCAGCTTTATTTATTATTATGGTAAACTGGCGTTCATGTGTACAGATTATTTCTGAAGGTCATGAATGGAGTTTACGTTGGGGTTAATGTGGATGTCTTTTCATCATGTGAACTGTCTCCTGGTAAAGGAAAAAAAGACATTGAATGCCAGTTGGAATTGATCAATGCAGCTGGAATGTAGCTATACTGTACTTATATAGTGCCCTATATATAAAGGGCTGTTGTGGGGAAACAATACACCTGGCAATTTAATCTGGGGTTTCTTTACTAACTTAGCAATAAGGTTTATGAATTTTATAATAGTTATCAGTATGTGAAATGACACAAGACCCGTTTCAAATGACTCATCCAAGGACAAAGCCTGGAGGACTCCAACAGAACTGACAGAGACAGCGAAACGAGCGAGAGTCAGAGAAAGAGAGAGGCTTACTTGTCGAGCGTGCGGCCGCGGATGGTGGTGAGATTGGAGAAGATGCTTAAGTCGTTGAACTGTTTGGGCCACGACTGGATGTTGAGAAAACCTGGAATGCAGAAAGCACTGCCGGTCAGACTGGCCAAGCGGAACCCTGCCGTGAAATCCCCTATCAACCCCTCTGGAAGGCGCTCCGCAGAGCGACACAGCACCTGTGATCTCCCGCACGGTCCCGAAGATCTTCAGCTTCTCAGGATCCAGAGCAGAGATGTTGCGCCAGGGGTCCCTACAGAGGCAGAGAATCGCATTCACTTTACTCATTAAACTCCAAGCAAGCTCAGATCTGCTTTGATTTATAGCCCTGGCCACAGCACTGGATGGCATCAACCAGTTATTTGTGCGTTTTAAGGTGGTTGATGCAATCCTGGTTGGCACTCTTAGGAGACCAATTGCACTGGCATGGAATGGGAGGAGAAAACCAAGCAATTGAAAGGATGAAAAAGGCATCTTCTGAATCACCCTACTCATGCTTTCTAAATATAGGCACTTCAATCTATTGTGTTCCTCCACGCTCCCCTCGCAGGCTCTTACCCGTCGATGCCAGTGATCAGGAAGTGCAGGTTGCCCTGGATCTTAGTGCAGTTGATGAAGCTGTTGATGTTGCTGGAGTCCACTGTCTGCCTCTTTTTGGAACCTGTTCCCTTGCAGGCTGGGGCGGAGAGGAGCAGAGAGGGGCAGAGTGCAATACTTTATTAAACCCGATGCGGTCTGATTGATCAGAGGTCTGGTTATTTCAGTAATGTGTCTGAGTTCAGCTCTCGTACCTTTGGGGCAGGGCCCGTCGCACGGCTCACACTGCTTCACTCCCTTCTTCTCAACCTCCATCTTGTCTGGGGGGCAGGCGCGGACGCAGGAGCTGCCGTCCACCACGAAGTTCACTGGAGAGACGGAGAGAGCGGGACGGGGAAAGACACCAGGAGAGGGTGAGTTCCACTCATGCATGTGAAGTCTTTTTACTCATGTTTGCAGGACAGATATTTCTGCTAAAGTAACAGATTTGTATAAAAGTTTACCCAGGGAAATTTGCATGATAATTTTGCCATGCTTTTCCCATGGGTATAGTATGCATTTACCATAGTTTACCGTGTTTTGTCATCTGTTTTTAATATGCTTTAACACACCTCTTTACTTTGTTATGCTTTTACTGTGGGAAACCTTTATAAGGGAATGCACAGTGTAAATTGAACTACTTTCAAAGTTAATGACAGTATTTCAATCTATAATAATATCCATATTCATACAAAGACAAATCAATAAAGTGCAGGGACTTTTCATCTACAGCCTTGTCTTTGAAATATGTGCAGTAGAAGATACAAGCAAAGAACAAAAGGATCTGGACAGAGGTAGTGGAGGAGCAGGGGTTGCATTTCCAGGGAGCAGGGGGCACACTCACGGGGGCACTGGCTGACGCAGATTGAGCCGTACTGGTACTTGGCGTTGGGGTTGGGCTCCAGCTGGAATCTCTGCTTGTTGTAGATGAGAGGCTGCGGGCAGAGGGGCACACAGGCCCCCGAGTCATTGAAGTGACTGCAGGCCTGGAGACAGAGAGAAGGAGGGAGGTGCGGAGGTCACTGCAAAGTTAAGCGATCCTTGACAATAGCTGGACAGTCTTACAGCAATGTGTTGTCAGCATTGTGTACTCAGCATTGTGACAGTGTTTTCACATTGTTGTGACAATGTTTTCACAGTATCGTGACAGTGTTTTCACAGTACTGTGACAGTGTTTCACAGTATTGTGACAGTGTTTTCACAGTGTTGTGACAGTGTTTTCACAGTGTGGTGACAGTGTTTTCAGTGTTGTGACAGTGTTTTCACAGTATTGTGACAGTGTTATCACAGTGTTGTGACAGTATTTTGACAGTGTTTTCACAGTACTGTGACAGTGTTTTCACAGTGTTGTGACAGTGTTTTCACAGTGTTGTGACAGTGTTTTCACAGTGTTGTGACAGTGTTTTCACAGTACTGTGACAGTGTTTTCACAGTACTGTGACAGTGTTTTCACAGTATTGTGACAGTGTTTTCACAGTGTTGTGACAGTGTTTTCACAGTATTTTGACAGTGTTTTCACAGTTCTGTGACAGTGTTTTCACAGTATTTTGACAGTGTTTTCACAGTACTGTGACAGTGTTTTCACAGTGTTGTGACAGTGTACTCACAAAGCAGTCGGTGTCCAGCACTCCGGAGCACCCTCCCGCACACTCACTGTGACAGCACTGACTGGGGCTGCTCCCGAAGCAGCGTCCGTTACACTGCGGGGCGCAGACCGTCTTTGTCACTGCCGGAGAGAGGGAGCAATGAGTTCCAGCCATGCATGGGCACTGACTTCCTAAATCATTTCAGATTGCAGGTCAGACATTTATTACAATGTAACCGTTTATGCACAGTTATTAATACAATTATTCAACTATTCTAGAAGTTAAATGATATAAAAATGTATAAATATGTAGAGGGGTATTCAGGAACTGTTTTCTTTTGCAAAACAAACTAGAGTCTTTAAATAGCTCATGAGTTTACACTTCAGGAATAGGGCCTATAGTTTCATACATACTGCACACACCGAGAGAGAGAGAGAGAGAGAGAGAGAGAGAGAGGTGACTCACAGATCTGACACTTATCTGGCCCGGGACCCCAGCATCGGTGGTTACAAACCTCGTGGCAGGAGCCTGCAGGGACATGAAGAGCATCATTACAAACCAGACATGCTGTTTTGTGACAGTGCAGTGACAGTGCAGTGACAGTCTTTCACTCACAGTTCTCAGCCACGCTGTTTTCATCAATCGTGACCCTGGCGTCCGAATCCCTCACAATGTCCTCCCAGTTGATCTGGGGCGCGTAGCACAGGAACTTGTTGTTGTGGATCAGCACCCCCCCTTCCAGGATCTCTGCAGAACACAAGGGGTTAAACTACGAGTCAGGCATTCTTCAGGAGGCATAGGGCCGGTCAGCTGTCTCCTGTTGGAGGCGGTTAAGGTTTGCTGTATTGGATTGAATCAAAATTATGGCAGTGCATAGCCATGAAAAAAAGTATACCGATAATGGTTTTTGTGTGTGTGTGTGTGTGTGTGTGTGTGTGTGTGTGTGTGTGTGTGTGTGTGTGTGCATGTCTCTGCTTGGGATTCCCATAGTTTCCTCCTACACACGGCACACCTGTCTGCAGGTAATGGGGGCGTGGCACCTCTCTGAGGACTGTGGGAACCTGGGGCTGGCATTTCCTGCCGTTCAAACTTGACAGCCTGTGACTCACAGCAGAACAGCAGAGCCTCCCTCCCTGCCTCCCTGCCTGCCTGCCTCCCTGCCTCCCTCCCTCTCTGCCTCCCTGCCTGCCTGCCTCCCTACCTGCCCCCTTCTCTCAAAATCAAACTGAAGGGGGCTTTACTGCCATAGTGGAAGTGAGATAGAGCACAAATTAGAAGTGGAAAATGAAGCGAGTTCTGAACCTATTCTTTTTCAATCAGAGAGTTACACAGCTAAATGGTTAATTACACATGGTATTAACAGAAAACATCATGGCTCTTCATGGGTAACTTAAAAAGAATTCAGGGTACAGCAGTGTTGTACAGAGAGGAGACCTGATGGTGTGTGCCTGTGTGTGTGTGTGTGTGTGTGTGTGTGTGTGTGTGAGTGCCTGTGTGTGCGAGTGTGTGAGTGCCTGTGTGAGTGTGTGAGTGTGTGTGTGTGTGCAAAAATTGTCTAAGGGTGTTTAGACATCTGAATGAAATCTACTTGAACAAACTATGGTCTTTCAGAAAGGAATGCTTATTTGTCTTTCTATTACTCATGCATTGTAGAAATATGCATTCACATGCATTTTGAGGAGTGTCTCAGTGGTGTATAAACGGTTCACAGCAGCCAGAGCACATAAATACAGAGGGCCCTCATGCCCTCACAGTACCAGAAAGGGTGAAAAATATCTCTATAAAATGGAGATTGTATCAGATTATAGCTGAATGCAATCCGGCATTTATAGGAGGCTGGGAGTGTGTGATTGAAGTCTGGTTCAAAATCAAGGCAGTTATTGTGTTCACTGTGCCATACTGAGAGTGACAATTCTTTTTTTAATTAGTGCCCTAAAAATGTCAATTACATACAGCAGTTTTTATAAAATGTGTTTTTAATGCAATCCAATATAATAGAACCTGCACTCTTTCCAAAATGTTCTTGAAATTCAGATCCAAAGCACCAAGATAATATGGAGTGTGAGTGAGCAGGCTGGCATTCTCCCAGGTGCCAATTGGATTTAACATCTAACATGTTTCATTTACGCATTCCATGATCTATCCAAGAAATCAAAAGCTCAGCATGTTCCTGGCTACAGAAGCACCATGACGTGTGTCCGTGTGCCTGCGTGCGTTGCATTGTTGGCAGTTAACACAAGATGGGCGGGAGGCTGTAATTAGTCTGTCTTAGCTGAGCCCTGGCAGTCTGTGCTAACCTGTGCTGGATACATGCTTGCATGACTTGACTCCACCACACACACATGCACGCACGCACGCACGCACTCACACAAACACACACGCACGCACGCTTGCACGCACACACACACGTGCATAAGGGAATCATTTATACAAAAGAAAATATTGTGTGGCTACCTAACAGGTTGATTGCCTGACTTTTCTGAAATGTTTTACAGCAGTGTAATGTATATTACTGAAGGCACTAGTTTGCCTGCTTGACTTAGTTTGATCAACTTATACCTTGAAGTGCCACAGCTGGGTATTTTAGAGCAGCCTGGATTCATGGCTTGTAACTCACGCTAACCCTGCTGCTGCTGCACCCAGGCCTGGGGTTCAGAACCAGCTTCAAATGAAGTCTATTATTATTAATATTTAAATGATTAGGAGCCAGGAGTTTGAGCAGGGTTAGAAACTCACGCTAGCCCTGCTGCTGCTGCTGCACCCAGGCCTAGGGTTCACAACTCCCCTCAATGAAGTCTATTATTATTATTATTATTATTATTATTATTATTATTATTATTATTATTATTATTATTATTATTATTATTATTAATATTGAAATGATCAGGAGCCAGGAGTTTGAGCAGGGTTAGAAACTCACACTAGCCCTGCTGGTGCTGCTGCACCCAGGCCTGGGGTTCACAACTCCCCTCAATGAAGTCTATTATTATTATTATTATTATTATTATTAATATTGAAATGATCAGGAGCCAGGACTTTGAGCAGGGTTAGAAACTCACACTAGCCCTGCTGCTGCTGCTGCACCCAGGCCTAGGGTTCACAACTCCCCTCAATGAAGTCTATTATTATTATTATTATTAATATTGAAATGATCAGGAGCCAGGACTTTGAGCAGGGTTAGAAACTCACACTAGCCCTGCTGGTGCTGCTGCACCCAGGCCTGGGGTTCAGAACTAGTTTCAAATGCATATATTCCTGAAATGATCGACAGCCAGGAGTGAACAATCAGGCTCAAGGTAAATCTGCTCTGAATTAACAGATAACACTCCTCATCACAGCATGAAGTCACATTTGAGTCTGCAGGTTTACTCAAAGAAGTTGTTCATATAAGGGGAGAATAACTGATTAAACATCAAACTCCAGGCTCCTGATCATTTCAGTGATGCAGCTACTCAAGGATAGCTCTGAAAGCCAGCACTGGGAGCAGCAGGGCTAGTTCCAGTTTCAAGCCCTGCGTATTGCATTAACCACCTATCCATAGTTATTTACTAAAAACAATAGTGGATGCAATTCAGATGGGTTCCCAGGTACTGTACAATGCTAGCATCTTCTCAGTTCCTCTCTCACCTGTCAGCTGCGTCAGGCCCAGCTGTCGGAGCCCCAGCACCCCCTCCTTCTGGTAGTTGAGCAGTATGGCCAGTGCGTAGGTGTCCTCGTACAGACTGGTGCCTCGGATCACTCGCAGGTTCTGCAGCGGCAGAAAGTCAAACTGGTTGAGAACGATGAGGATGTAGCCAGTCACCTCCCTGATGGACTGGAAAGAGGAGGGGAGAGTCAGAAACGCAGCGCATGAACGCCTTCCCTTCCCGTTCGCCTCTGTCCTTCCCCCCTGTGTGCGCGTGCCCTCTGCCGCCCCCCTACCTGCAGGAAGCTGAAGTTGCGGCTGTGCTCCATGAGTGTGATCTCCAGGTTGCCCATGACGATCTCACAGCCTTCGTACATCTTCTGCATCATCTGGTACTGCTGCTCCGAGTTCCCAGTGACACTGAGGGAGTTCTGAGTGCCAGAGCAAACCGACACTACGCGGAGAGAGAGGTGGAGAGAGGGAGAGAGGGGGAGAGGGGGAGAGAAAGAGAGAGAAAGAGAGAGCGGGGAGAGAGGAGGGTGAGAGAGAAGGGGAGAAGGGGAGAGAAAGAGAGAGAAAGAGAGAGCGGGGGAGAGAGGAGAGGGAGAGAGGGGGAGAGAGGGGGCGAGGAAGAGAGGGGGGAGGGGAAGAGAGAGAGAGATGGGGAGGAGGGGGAGAGAGAGGGGGGAGAGCGGGAGAGAGAGGGAGAAGGGAGAGAGGGAGAAGGGAGAGAGGGAGGATTGAGTGAGACCTCACAGCCTATAATAAACATTTGTAATTTCATAATATCGATAGTAAATCAGTGTTTACCATTTAAACAAAACAAACATCCCTCAGGGGATTTCTGTGATTATGTAGCCTTCTTTATGAAGCCAGGCTAGCGGGATACATTCTGAACACAGCTCCATAGATTGTTCCATATCTTTAAGAGGTCTATCTATGTCTCTGAGTTGTCTTGGAATAGACATGTCTTCTTCCATACAGGTAAGCTGGATGTACTGTACATGGCACAGTGCTGTGTTAGTGATCTACAATTCAGAACAAATCTACTGAACTCATTAAAACACCTGCCTTGTACAGAGCAGGTGCAGTAGAGTATACCGCATCACCACAGTCAAGAATCAGAATCAGTAACTGCTGGAGATCGGCTGGGCCAGCGCTTGAAAATGTTCACCAGGATACATTTCCACAGCCATTTTGCATTTTTCCCTGATGCTTTTCCCATGGTTATAATATGCATTTACGGTTTGTTTTTGAACATGCTTTACCAGACCTCTCTGTGCTTTGCAATGCTTCCCTATGCTTTACCAGACCTCTCTGTGCTTTACAATGCTTCCCTATGCTTTACCAGACCTCTCTGTGCTTTACAGTGATTGCCTATGCTTTACCACACCTCTCTGTGCTTTACAATGCTTCCCTATGCTTTACCAGACCTCTCTGTGCTTTGCAATGCTTCCCTATGCTTTACCAGACCTCTCTGTGCTTTGCAATGCTTCCCTATGCTTTACCAGACCTCTCTGTGCTTTACAATGCTTCCCTATGCTTTACCAGACCTCTCTGTGCTTTACAGTGCTTGCCTATGCTTTACCACACCTCTCTGTGCTTTACAATGCTTCCCTATGCTTTACCAGACCTCTCTGTGCTTTACGATGCTCCCCTATGCTTTACCAGACCTCTCTGTGCTTTACAATGCTTCCCTATGGTTTACCAGACCTCTCTGTGCTTTACAATGCTTCCCTATGCTTTACCAGACCTCTCTGTGCTTTGCAATGCTTCCCTATGCTTTACCAGACCTCTCTGTGCTTTACAATGCTTCATCATACCTCTGTGCTTCACAATGCTTTACCATACCTCTCTGTGCTTTACAATGCTCCCCTATGCTTTACCGTGCTTTACATGGTAACTTTTATAAGGGTAAGATTGGTTGTAAGGGAAAATTGTCTGAAGTGTGAGATTTGCCGGGTGATTTGGGGCGGATGTTATCAAGGTGAGAGTCACTATCCGCGGAGGGCTTGTTGGGAGCTCAGGCTGCATGGGCAGTGACTGGCAGGTCCTGTTTGTATTCTTCAGTAACCTTGGACTGTGTACAGGGCGCGGGTATGAGAGAGCGACTCGCCTGCTTTCACAGCTCCTCACGCTTGGAGTAATGACCACATTAAATAGTTACTCAGTAACCCTCATCCATCAGACTGATTACCTGAGAAAAAACGGAGACAGGAGGGGGGGCGAGGTGCTGGTCTCTCCCACACAACCTCAACAGCACGACTGCTACAGAGAAACATCCAGTCACTGATCATAATGATGGTCATTATGATTGACTCATCAATTAACATAAAGCGTTGAATTTCTATTGATCCACTTTGTTGCTTTACAGTCCACAAAGCTTCCTTGTTGGGCTTTTACCAGAAAACGACTCTGCAAACAGCTTCCTTGTACAGAAATGGAGATACTGTATGAACCAGGAGGGGATGAACGCATGATAAACTAACAGCAACACAGTCCCCGGTGAACATCTTCAGAGTGACAGCAGGCTCACTTGCTCAGGCACTGAAACCAGTCTGATCTGCTGCTGAGAGAAATGCACCAGTCTGATTTCATATGGAGGAAGTGACCGAGTGACCTTTCAAAGGGCCCCTAATAAAAGTTTACCCCAGGATTTGTGCACTTTTCCCCCATGCTGTTCCTATGGTTATCCTAGCCATTTACCATGGATTATCCTGGTTTGCCAGGTTTATTAAAATGCCATACCTCGCTATTCTTTACAATGCTTCCCTATGCTTTACCATGTGCTTTATTACACTGTGCTGTGTTTTTACTATGGGACACTTTTATAAGGGGTACTTGAGGCAGCTTGTGGGTAACCTACAGAATAAAAGACAATTTTTGATATTTCCATAAAGATTTAAGTGTTTTCTCTTAGATCGTTTTGATAATTTAATAGTTGCTTAAAGAAAGATTTTATGAACAGAGTAATGTCAGGTTGCACAGCGGTAAAGATTTCTTGACGTTGTTTTTCAGCTTCAGGTCTTCAGTTTGCCTGGCCAATCCGGTTTAACCACCTGTCGAGAGACACACTGGAGAAGGAATGTGAACAAACAAAGCAGAACTTAACTCCAGAACACGACAAGGGGGGCGATCTGTTCATACGGGACGACCTTCAAGGAAATGAGGCGTGCATTCCTTCAAGTGGTATAACCACGGCTCTAAAAAACAATTCCTTAGCATTCATTAGCATGACAACAAGAGCCTTCATGTATGAGCATTTTTCCAAACCTCCTTTTCATTAGCGCTACAAACTACAACCTCTGAAACGTTTAAAGTTGAATGCGATCGTAGCCTTCATGTTCCGTGTCAGATTTTCTGTTTGCAGCGAGTTGGAGAGATCGAGTTCTGCCAGCTCCTCGCAGTCCTAACTGGGGCTCACAGAGATGGAAACGGATCTGCTGCTAATGGAAATGAATGAGATTTGCTCTCAGGTCAGTTCCAGTGGCAGCTGGCAATGCAGAATAAGTCTGATGGGCGCAATTTGCATGCTCTCCCCATTAGAGGCGTAACATTTCATTGTGCATCGATGAATCACGCTACGTCCTTTACGTGACATATCGTATCAGGATAGATGTAACGTTTGTATCGTGATACAAGACCACAGCGCAACACAGTGCGGCTCACCAAGCGGCTGTTGAATAAAGAATCAGTGGGTTTTAGAGTTGGGATGATGAATACACACTCTCCCTAACTCATTTCATTTGTGTCTTTTAACAAAATGGTCCATTATTAAATGATCTTTCCATGCATCATACAAGCAGTCCAGCAGAACCACCTCACGTATCGTGATGCATCCTGTCATGGCCCGCATTGTCGTGATACGCATCGCCTTACTGTTTTTTTTGATGTTTGCTATCAGTGCTTCTTCTTGTCATGACTCAAACACCCTCTTTTTATTTTTTGTTAAGGGGTTATAGGTTATAGTCTAGATCAGCCAAACTGTCACTGTGGATCAAGCACCTGAACAAATAGGAAAACAAAAACAGGATTTGACTCCAAATGTCAAGGTAAGGGTGGATTTCTGACTAAATGAACTACTTTCATTACATTCACAAGAAATCTGGCATTATTTTGACTTAACCAATTAAGTACCAAATTCATTTTTCTTTGAAAGAATCGGAACACAAGCTGTATTTATGTAATTTGATACATTCTAAAGCTAAAAGTATTTTTTGAGTGGAATTTCACGCTGGCTATGAAGCTCAACGCATAGAAAATGGAGTTTTATCATCACTGTGGGGAGGAAGACACCAAGAAATGTGTCTTGTAGGCTTCAGTTTCTCATTTTATATTGAGGCTGGAGTAATAAAAGCATCTGAAGGGCTGTATTTGCAGAATTAACAGCTACATTTGGACTTTACTTTTGTGGTTAATAAAATCAGAGTAAGTTATCATATAATATAGTGATATGATCTCCATGTCTCTGTGCATTGTGAGGCTGTAGCTCTCCTCTCCATGTCTCTGTGCATTGTGAGGCTGTAGCTCTCCTCTCCATGTCTCTGTGCATTGTGAGGCTCCAGCTCTCCTCTCCATGTCTCTGTGCATTGTGAGGCTGTAGCTCTCCTCTCCATGTCTCTGTGCATTGTGAGGCTCCAGCTCTCCTCTCCATGTCTCTGTGCATTGTGAGGCTGTAGCTCTCCTCTCCATGTCTCTGTGCATTGTGAGGCTCCAGCTCTCCTCTCCATGTCTCTGTGCATTGTGAGGCTGTAGCTCTCCTCTCCATGTCTCTGTGCATTGTGAGGCTGTAGCTCTCCTCTCCATGTCTCTGTGCATTGTGAGGCTGTAGCTCTCCTCTCCATGTCTCTGTGCATTGTGAGGCTCCAGCTCTCCTTTCCCTGTGTCTCTGTGCATTGTGAGGCTGTAGCTCCCCTCTCCATGTCTCTGTGCATTGTGAGGCTCCAGCTCTCCTCTCCCTGTGTCTCTGTGCATTGTGAGGCTGTAGCTCTCCTCTCCATGTCTCTGTGCATTGTGAGGCTCCAGCTCTCCTCTCCCTGTCTCTGTGCATTGTGAGGCTGTAGCTCTCCTCTCCATGTCTCTGTGCATTGTGAGGCTCCAGCTCTCCTCTCCATGTCTCTGTGCATTGTGAGGCTCCAGCTCTCCTCTCCATGTCTCTGTGCATTGTGAGGCTCCAGCTCTCCTCTCCCTGTGTCTCTGTGCATTGTGAGGCTCCAGCTCTCCTCTCCATGTCTCTGTGCATTGTGAGGCTCCAGCTCTCCTCTCCATGTCTCTGTGCATTGTGAGGCTCCAGCTCTCCTCTCCCTGTGTCTCTGTGTATTGTGAGGCTGTAGCTCTCCTCTCCATGTCTCTGTGCATTGTGAGGCTGTAGCTCTCCTCTCCATGTCTCTGTGCATTGTGAGGCTCCAGCTCTCCTCTCCCTGTGTCTCTGTGTATTGTGAGGCTGTAGCTCTCCTCTCCCTGTGTCTCTGTGCATTGTGAGGCTC
Organism: Acipenser ruthenus; assembly: GCF_902713425.1. Lineage (NCBI taxonomy): Eukaryota > Metazoa > Chordata > Actinopteri > Acipenseriformes > Acipenseridae > Acipenser > Acipenser ruthenus. The sequence goes on from NC_081230.1 coordinate 6,277,496, forward strand.
CAGCTCTCCTCTCCATGTCTCTGTGCATTGTGAGGCTGTAGCTCTCCTCTCCATGTCTCTGTGCATTGTGAGGCTGTAGCTCTCCTCTCCCTGTGTCTCTGTGCATTGTGAGGCTCCAGCTCTCCTCTCCCTGTGTCTCTGTGCATTGTGAGGCTCCAGCTCTCCTCTCCATGTCTCTGTGCATTGTGAGGCTGTAGCTCTCCTCTCCATGTATCTGTGCATTGTGAGGCTCCAGCTCTCCTCTCCATGTCTCTGCATTGTGAGGCTGTAGCTCTCCTCTCCATGTCTCTGTGCATTGTGAGGCTCCAGCTCTCCTCTCCATGTCTCTGTGCATTGTGAGGCTCCAGCTCTCCTCTCCATGTCTCTGTGCATTGTGAGGCTGTAGCTCTCCTCTCCATGTCTCTGTGCATTGTGAGGCTGTAGCTCTCCTCTCCATGTCTCTGTGCATTGTGAGGCTCCAGCTCTCCTCTCCATGTCTCTGTGCATTGTGAGGCTGTAGCTCTCCTCTCCATGTCTCTGTGCATTGTGAGGCTGTAGCTCTCCTCTCCATGTCTCTGTGCATTGTGAGGCTCCAGCTCTCCTCTCCCTGTGTCTCTGTGCATTGTGAGGCTCCAGCTCTCCTCTCCATGTCTCTGTGCATTGTGAGGCTCCAGCTCTCCTCTCCATGTCTCTGTGCATTGTGAGGCTGTAGCTCTCCTCTCCATGTCTCTGTGCATTGTGAGGCTGTAGCTCTCCTCTCCATGTCTCTGTGCATTGTGAGGCTCCAGCTCTCCTTTCCCTGTGTCTCTGTGCATTGTGAGGCTGTAGCTCTCCTCTCCATGTCTCTGTGCATTGTGAGGCTCCAGCTCTCCTCTCCATGTCTCTGTGCATTGCGAGGCTCCAGCTCTCCTCTCCATGTCTCTGTGCATTGTGAGGCTCCAGCTCTCCTCTCCATGTCTCTGTGCATTGTGAGGCTCCAGCTCTCCTCTCCATGTCTCTGTGCATTGTGAGGCTCCAGCTCTCCTCTCCCTGTGTCTCTGTGCATTGTGAGGCTCCAGCTCTCCTCTCCATGTCTCTGTGCATTGTGAGGCTGTAGCTCTCCTCTCCATGTCTCTGTGCATTGTGAGGCTCCAGCTCTCCTCTCCCTGTGTCTCTGTGCATTGTGAGGCTGTAGCTCTCCTCTCCATGTCTCTGTGCATTGTGAGGCTGTAGCTCTCCTCTCCCTGTGTCTCTGTGCATTGTGAGGCTGTAGCTCTCCTCTCCATGTCTCTGTGCATTGTGAGGCTGTAGCTCTCCTCTCCCTGTGTCTCTGTGCATTGTGAGGCTGTAGCTCTCCTCTCCATGTGTCTCTGTGCATTGTGAGGCTGTAGCTCTCCTCTCCATGTCTCTGTGCATTGTGAGGCTCCAGCTCTCCTCTCCATGTCTCTGTGCATTGTGAGGCTGTAGCTCTCCTCTCCATGTCTCTGTGCATTGTGAGGCTGTAGCTCTCCTCTCCATGTCTCTGTGCATTGTGAGGCTGTAGCTCTCCTCTCCATGTCTCTGTGCATTGTGAGGCTGTAGCTCTCCTCTCCATGTCTCTGTGCATTGTGAGGCTCCAGCTCTCCTCTCCATGTCTCTGTGCATTGTGAGGCTCCAGCTCTCCTCTCCCTGTGTCTCTGTGCATTGTGAGGCTGTAGCTCTCCTCTCCATGTCTCTGTGCATTGTGAGGCTGTAGCTCTCCTCTCCCTGTGTCTCTGTGCATTGTGAGGCTGTAGCTCTCCTCTCCATGTCTCTGTGCATTGTGAGGCTGTAGCTCTCCTCTCCATGTCTCTGTGCATTGTGAGGCTGTAGCTCTCCTCTCCATGTCTCTGTGTATTGTGAGGCTCCAGCTCTCCTCTCCCTGTGTCTCTGTGCATTGTGAGGCTCCAGCTCTCCTCTCCCTGTGTCTCTGTGCATTGTGAGGCTCCAGCTCTCCTCTCCATGTCTCTGTGCATTGTGAGGCTCCAGCTCTCCTCTCCATGTCTCTGTGCATTGTGAGGCTCCAGCTCTCCTCTCCATGTCTCTGTGCATTGTGAGGCTGTAGCTCTCCTCTCCATGTATCTGTGCATTGTGAGGCTGTAGCTCTCCTCTCCATGTCTCTGTGCATTGTGAGGCTGTAGCTCTCCTCTCCATGTCTCTGTGCATTGTGAGGCTCCAGCTCTCCTCTCCCTGTGTCTCTGTGCATTGTGAGGCTAGACACAGACCAGCTATTGTCCAGCCTGCTTCCAACAAGACAGCTGTTAGAAGAGTTTCTAGATTGAATAAGTGTGTTAGATCGACCAAGATCAAGCTGAGGATCAAATGGGAGGATTTTTCTGAATTGCACAGTAGCTTAAAGAGTAAGTTAGGCATCATAACGAAGGTATTCGAGTGCTTTACATTCACGATGCACGTTCATTGGCCATTACATCACAGTTTAAAAAAAAACAGTAAACTGCTGCATTGCCATTGCAGATCCTTCTGGAGCTGTGCTGTATCCCGACTGCCTGTGCTGAGATGCCAGCCCTGCCTTACATCATTGCGATGACTCAGTGACTGAGCCCTTAAGCCAACCGTACATTACTGATAAGCAACGTGCCACACATTGCGTGCCACCACTCACCCATGCACTGTGCAACTGACTGAATGCAAGTGCGAGTTTGGGACTGCAGAGCGCGTCTGTCACGTAGGGAGGTTTGTGGGGATCGGTCTAACAGGGTTGTGATTTGCAACCCAGGCAATACATTCACTTTGGAGCTCTTTCTTTTCAGGTTTAAAATTGTGAAGTTTGAATCACCCCTGTGGCCTCACTAGAGCTCTCAGAATCATATCTAACCTCCAAGGACACCTAACCTAACCTCCACCAACCTGCCCCCCTTCCTCTGATGGACTGATGAAACACATCCGTAAGAAATACCGTGTAGAACAAACAATATTCCATGCCCATAACAAGTTATTTTTTGTAAAATTGGCTGTGATTCAGGACCTGTTAATCCTAAACCAGACCTCATGTAGTTTTACTGCTCTGATCTGGAACGGTCCCCACTGGGGAGATAAAATAATCAGATCAGGCAAACAGTGGGGTTAAATATTAACGTGAGTGTTTGATTTATGACTTAGCTGCTGGTAAATATGAAAGCACAGAGTCGGGTGTGCACACACAGTGTAGTATGAACCCTGTCTGAGCTGTGCCTCAATGCAGTGCTATACACTGATGGTTCCTGGGCTGTATATACAGGAGCACTGAGCCCCTCAGAGAGGCTCTTCTCATTTAGAAATGAAGTTTCCCATTCAAGACTCTGAATGGGTTTGAAAAGACTGGAAGGGTAATCTGTGGTCTTTGCAGGTACAGACCAAATGAAACGCCGGGTTAAACCTGCTTTTAAATGTCTTTGCTGCTGTTCAGTCAGCTGTTTAGTTTTAATGTTACAATCTTTCTTTTTTTGGAATGCATGTGTATTTTTCTATGGCTCTTTAAGAACACTGGTCATGGCCTTTTAAACACAGAGTCTGGGCAATTCCACTTTCCCTTAGAAAAGTGTCCCATAGTAAAAGCACAGCAAAGTTATGGGAAAGCATGGGTAAGCATTGTAAAGCACATGGTACAGCATATTAAAAACATGACAAACTGTGATAGACTATGGTAAATGCATCACCATGGGATTAAAAAAAAAAACAGCGAAATCACTATGCAAATCTACAGTGGTAAACTGTTATAGCATCTACATCATATCAACATGCTGTCTTATTTCTGATCTGTTTAATTTCCTGTTGTGTGTGTTCTCCGACATGTCCTACTGCTGTTTCTGCTCAAGTCATTATTCACCAGCCATACTATCTATTCCAGCACATGTCATTTTTCAACAAATGAGCTTCTGAAAAGACTCCCAAAAGCTGAAATTGACCGCTAGGGGCGTGCAACTGTCTCTCCCCCTCTGCAATTTTGATTGCGTGTAGAACTGTACCAACTCACAGTGCCACAGTTATGGAAAAGGGATACATACAGTTGCCCATTTCTAAAAGCACTTCTTCAAAGCTTAATGAGTCTTTTCAGAAGCATGTCCCACAACACACAAAACCTGATATTAAACCGGTCAGTAATCCACCCTAATTTAATGTGTGGAGCTGTATATTATATTACTGTTATAGCTGCTATTAAATGAGATTATTGGTGCTTGGACTTTACAACGCAATATAGTGTCCTGGCCTTGATAGCTATGTTATGCTTACAGTAATTGGGTGCGCAGTTTATTTACACAGATCAATGATAAAGAAACTTACATGGCAACACGTTTGAGAAATAGGAGGAAGCTGGTGTCTCTAAATCCCCAACTACCTTTGGGTAATGTAAACATACAAGGTGTGCTTTCCTTGTGCTAAAGAAAGAGGTAAACATATTATAGAACAGATGTAGTGTGCCAGCTCATTTAGATCCTGTTATTCTGCTCCACATGATACATTTCGGCCAAACAAACATCACAAAGGTTCCAGTGACGGCACAGCGACTGCAGCTGCAATACTAATTCAGGTTCATTAGACTGCTCACTCGGTCATGTGGTTTGACTTTATAGCCCATGCTGTCATCACTAGACAATCACAATGTATGTATCAGTACAATGAATCGCTGTTAAGTCACAAATTCCAGTACATCTTATCCTGTTTACTGACATCACCCCATGCATAGAACACGGTTCTGAAGTTAAAACAACAGCAGCTACTAAGACTACAAACTGGCAAAACCTCAACACATGCATTGCGTTATTTCAAAATGTTTTTAAATCTGATCAGTATTTAATATATACAGCTGTCTCAGTGTGGCCTGCCCACCCAGATTGATCAGGAGAAGACACTCTTACACCATAAGAGTCAACTCTCCATATTAATGTGTATAAGAGACGTCCTCCACACACTAGCTTAGTGTCGTTTTCCACCCACAATTTGGCTTAAACATAAGAAAATACTGGAAGCCAATTGATGTATAGACCTACAGTGGAACTAATAAAAGATGGTATTGCTGAAGCCTGAAACAGCAGTTCCTTTTGGTATCAACGTGTACCATTATTGTACCAAGAGTGGGGAGCCAGCAGCTTTATTACATTGTATTGCTAGTAAGCACAGCCCTGAGCAGTGATGTCAACATGTTTTTAAAAGTAGTTAAAAAACAAACCACTTTTCATACCATGCTATGAGTTGTGTGCTTGTCATGGCATAGTCCTGTGATTGATCTCATTGTTGTGCTAGACAATGCAATACAGACTAGTCTAGCTTCTTTTGTGGAAAACAGCTCAAGACTAGTACAATCCATTACTAGTCAGACAAGTTTAAATACAACCAAAACAATTAAAATCTTAGCTGACTAATTGTATCCTACGTGCATGGGTATTCCAAAAGGATCTTCTATACACAGATGGCTATTTAGCCAGACGATTATGGTTCGTCAACCACCGACATAACTAGAAATTCAAGGCAATACTACTCGACGCTCACTAGAAGGCAAGCAGCAACATGTGTTCCATTTCAGAAATTAGGCACGAAAAAAAGGTCTTTCAGAGAAATTTACTCAAAGTTCAAATGCAAAAATGCCTTAATTATGCAAAGCATGGGTCACAAAATGTGCGAGATTTAAACTTTGAAATGTGTGCACGTTTTGTGCAAGGCATGCAGACAATCAGATCCTTGTAGCACCCTTGTCTAGTTCTTGCTCATGTGCTGTGGTCTTGTGTGTCATGGTGATTCCAGCATGATCCTTGCAGTAGTGTATTTGTTGTAAATGCTCAACAAAAAGGGTTCTGTTTGAAATAATCAATTGGTGGGGAATCTGCTTCCGTCTTTCATTGGTTATTTTTGAGTTCCCCAGTGCCCCCCTTTATATCATAAAGACCAGTCTGTCTGCTCCGGTAATGAAGCCTGCCTCTTACAGAGATACAAACCAATTCCCTAATCAAATAGCACACACACACAATAATCTGTAGTAACAGAAGCACTGAGAACACCTTCGATATTCAACAGCAAGAAGCCAAATACACTTAGGAGTGTCAGTCTAGCAACACGCTAGCAAGCCATGTGTTACCTGAGGGGATATTGTCTATTCGAGACTGCCTGGTTCGGACAATTGGAACTACAAGTCAATGGATAGGCGAACATCTTCTTAAAACCAGAAAAAGAGCTGGATTAAAGGCAGCTCCTGTATGGTATTGCGTGGCGCAGCTGGAATCGGGGGAAGTGAGGGGTCTGACACTGAACAGAGCATGGGAGATTTCCTCTGACTGATTGCGAGTCTCTGTTCTCAGCCTGCCTTCGGCTCTCTGTGACATCACTGTCCCGACTCCACAATAGCGGCAGTGTTAGAGACGAGAGAGGGAGCGGGCGACTGCCTATCTCATCCACACAGCAGGGAAATAAAGCATGGCTTGAACCCTGCCAGCACCCCCTCCGCTCACAAGCTCCAGGATCACAGTCACTTCTGCTGTAGCTTTGCTGTGGTTCTGTCTGGTTATTTGGCGTCATTAGAGCATTGAAGCTGTGCAGGTGTATGGCACTGTGAAACCTGATGGATAATGAATTCAGTTTCATCACCATGTAGAAATCAGATCATCTTTTTCTATTTCAGAAACCAGGTAAAATCTATTATCACTACTTAGTTTAATTATCACTATGTGTCCAATACTGTATGTCTAAGTACACCATCTACAATTCTGAAATAATGTTATTTAAAAAAAGATTTTAGTATCTTCAAGCTCTGTGTAACTAATAGTACTATATTTATTTATTTATTTATTTCATTTATATAGCGCCTTTCATACCAATAATAATAATAATCTGTGATCTAAAAGTGTGATTTGGGAGATATGTGGTCAGTAGCTCCTGCAGATAGCTAGCTGCTGCTCCATTCAAGGCTTTATAGGTCAATAATAAGATTTTAAAATCAATTCTATATTGAACAGGTAGCCAGTGCAAGGAGGCTGGGATGATCTGCTCATATTTTTTGGTTTTAGTGAAAATTCTAGCAGCGGTATTCTGAACAAGCTGTAGGCAGGACACCTCACGTTTTGGGATGCCAGAGAGGAGTGCATTACACTAATCAATTCCTGAAGAAACAAAGGCATGTGTCAGTCTCTCTGCGTCAGAGAAGGAGATAATAGGTCTCAGTTTGGCTATGTTTCTCAAGTGATAGAAGGATCCTTTAGAAACCTCCCTAATATGAAACTCAAATGATAAATCAGGATCAAAGAGAACCCCCACATTTTTTTTATTTCAGTTTTAGGAATTGATAAAAGACTGCTAGGGTCAAACTCATGCAATCTTACATTTTTTAGTTGGTTACAAACATAACCTCTGTTTTACCTGAATTCAACATTAGGAAGTTTTGAGACATCCAGCACTTGATAATCAGCAAGTCAAGCAGCAAATAAAACCCTGACAGAAGTATCACCAGGTTTTAAAGACAAATACAGCTGGGTGTCAACCACATAGCAGTGGAAGACACCATGTTTCCTGATGAGATCACCCAGTAGTAACATATATAATGAAAATAGCAATGGACCCAGGATTGAACCTTGTGGAACACCACAATCATCTTCGGTCAATGCTGATTTTTCCTCCCCAATAGAGACAAACTGATACCTATCAGATAGGTAAGACCAGGATAAGACAAGGCCAGACAGCCCCACTAAGTATTTGAGCTGATTTAATAAAATGGAGTGGTCTGCGGTGTCAAAAGCAGCACTTAGATCAAGGAGAATTAGACCTGATGGAAAGCCCAAGTCAGAGCTCATCAGTCTCTGTACTATGTGCAGCACGAAATCCAGACTGAAATTTCTCAGATACACCATTAAGAGTTCAAAAACACTTTGTACTTGAAATGCAACAACCCTCTCTAAAACCGTGTCTAAGAATGGGAGATTGGAGATGGGCCTGTAGTTATTAATCCAGGATCCAAGTTGTGTTTCTTGAGCATTGGCTTTACTATAGCTACCAGTTAAGGAATTAATATCCTGAGATGTAAGTGTATGTTCCATGGATTTTGTAGTTACTGGTTGATGGTCAGAAATGGTGAGATCTGTAGTTAATACATTTTTAACAACTAAACCACGAGAGATTACCAGGTCTAGAGTATGGCCACGATTGTGTGTGGGACCTTTTACATGCTGGAGATAATCTAAGGAATCCAGCAGCCTCATCAGTTCCACAGAAGTGGAGTCAGATTCTGTACCAACATGTAGGTTAAAATCACCCAGTAGAAGAATCCTATCATAATGGACTGTCAATGAAGATAGCAAGTCACTAAATTCAGCTAAAAATAACGGGTTTGACTTAGGTGGTCGATAGATAATTACAATATGAACAGGTAGTGCACTATTTAGTGTTAATGTTAACAGTTCAAAAGATGAATAACCTGGGAGAGTAACCTGATTAATGTTCACTACAGAAAATACATATTCAGGATTCTAAAATCAAAGGATCAAAGGATTTACATTATCAATACCTTTTAGAATTTTGAATGCTTGAATCGTCTTTGTTCAAGACTGAATAGATTCAATTCTTTTAGCCTGTCTGCATACGACATGTCTTTAAAACCCGGGATCATTCTGGTTGCTCTTCTTTGCACTCTTTCTAGAGCAGCAATATCCTTTTTGTAACGAGGTGGCCAGAACTGAACACAATATTCTAGATGAAGTCTTACGAATGCATTGTAAAGTTTTAACATTACTTCCCTTGATTGCAATTCAACACTTAGTAAAGTAGTTAATGATCTCATTGTATCTGTTAAACCTGGTGTGGAATAACGCCCCTCCAGGACTGTGACTGTCCACCCCTGTATGAGGAGAATGTACTGCATGTATGTACTGAAGTAAACATGAACCTTGCAGAGCTATGAACAGATCAGTCACTGCTGAGGCATAGAGGGGGAAATGAAGCTTTAAGAAAATATATGCCAGCGAGTGAAATGAAGTAGAACATGGATGCTAAGCAGGAAAGGTAGAATCTGATGAAGAAAGAAGATAAGAAAAAGGGCAAGCAGTCACAGAGAGGTATGCCCTCATAAAAGTTCATAAAAACTTTCCCATAGTTTACCATGGCTTGTTTTTGAATATGCTTTACCCTACCTCTCTGGGCGTCACCCTGCTTACCTGTGCTTTACCATGATTTCATTGTGCTTTGTTATGCTTTAGGTAAGCTTGTATAAGGGTGTACTGTTTGTCCTTACCTGTTTGCTGCTTTTTTGTAAAACTTATCAGACCATTTGTTTGGTAAGGGCTAAAACTTCTCACTAGTAGTAGGGCACAGTGCCAGCTTTCCCACCCCATCCTGGAAAAGCTGATTATAAGACAGATTAGCACCTGATGAAAGAGACCCCCCCCCCCCCCCCCGCCCCTTCAGTGTTGTGCAAGTCAGCTCTGAGAGGAGAGAAGTGATTACTGTTCTGAGACATGTTCTGAGAAGGAGTATACAATCAGAGCCTTTTCAGTACCATGATACCCTGCTGCCCGATCAGAACCACTGTGCAACGTGTTCCAAATCCCTTACAACTGGGTTTGCTTTGATTCTGTTTCTGATCAGGGTGTACTTCTGTAATACTGTGAGTAGGTGTAAGCATTAGTCATTTAGATTGATACTGGAAAGTGAAAGCGCATTCCACAAGTTAAGAAAACTCAGATTGTGTTCAACTTCAAATCAAATCTCTAACAGGCAGCCAATGCAAGGCCTCCAACACAGGTGTAAAGAGATCCCTAGAGTGTCCCTAGACTTACTGGTTCTGTGTCTTGCCTTTAGGTTGGTGTTTAGCTGTTCGTTTTTGTGTGTTGACTCATTTTGCAATGTGAGATCGCACATGGTACCCTGGGGCACCCTTATACCCCAGTTTCTCTCGTTCATTTTACTGTTGCCAGACACACCAAGATAGAAAAAGCACTGTAAAGAGACAGGCTTAGCAGCAATTCACAGTAACTGTAAATCCTTTTTGGTGCCACTCCACTGCAGTTTTTATTTCGTAATTTGTGATGACTCAGACTGGACGGTTGGACTTTTTGGATTATATTCTTTACCAGGTCTGCTGGTATAAAATAAAACACATGAAAGCAGTTTATGAACACATGCGTGAAGGATTATTAAGATCACTACACTTGACATTGTTCAGAGGTTCAGTGTGAATAGTCAGCTCTCTGTGTGTGATTCACTGCAGAGTCTTTGTCTCACTGAGTGGCTGCTGTGTGTGGTACTGACAGGTGTGACAGGCTGCAGGATCACAGCTCCTGTCTCTCACTTGCTTGTGGTCCCGTCTCACCTCTGAGTCACCGACTTCAACCCTGACCCAGATACCACAGGGGACAAAATATTAGGAACCCCTGCCATATGTCTATTGGATTCTACGATATGTAAATGGAGACACAGTTCACAATGGCAATGCATTGTAGAACCAGACAGACAGTGTGCTTCTGTATCAGGACCACTGTCTGTCTGTGATTCCACATCCTTTAATTGTGTTCGCTTTGGTTTTTACCAGTATAGAAGTTTTGATCTGGGTAGTATTTTGCAGTGGTACCCCAGTGGTATTTTTGGGGTTGTCATTCAACAAAAATGGGGATCCCTATGTGCTGATTGTGTCTGACTGTCTGTCTGTCTGCCTGCCTGCCTGCCTGTCTGTCTGTCTGTCTGTCTGTCTGCCTGCCTGTCTGCCTGTCTGTCACACACACACAATAATGCCCTTGACTTTGCAGCAATCTTCACCAAACTTTTATCACATCCTCCTATAGATGTTTCAGATTGCATCTGGCTATCTTTACTGTGCAATTGCTATGGGGTTATGAGGATGTATGTGTATGCACTGTTTTTTTTTGTTTAAAATAAACCTCAGTGAAATATTTACTACAAAAGCTACAAAAGAATATATTAAAAGTTCCTCAAAAGCTGTACAATGATGCACTTTAAAAACAGGCCAAATTGCTAAGAAGTTAAGGAGTTTGGACAAAGCCTCTATTCTCCAACACTGAAGGAGGAACAGCTAGGCCCTGTAGCAGTAGTACATAGCAGAGGCTCTGTGATGCTGGGCACTGACTGACTGAGAGGCTCTGTGATGCTCTCTGACTGTTTGAGAGGCTCTGTGATGCTCTCTGACTGGCTGAGAGGCTCTGTGATGCTCTCTGACTGTTTGAGAGACTGTGATGCTCTCTGACTGACTGAGAGGCTCCGTGATGCTCTCTGACTGACTGAGAGGCTCTGTGATGCTCTCTGACTGGTTGAGAGGCTCTGTGATGCTCTCTGACTGTTTGAGAGACTCTGTTATGCTCTCTGACTGACTGAGAGGCTCTGTGATGCTCTCTGACTGACTGAGAGGCTCCGTGATGCTCTCTGACTGACTGAGAGGCTCTGTGATGCTCTCTGACTGACTGAGAGGCTCTGTGATGCTCTCTGACTGGCTGAGAGGCTCTGTGATGCTCTCTGACTGACTGAGAGGCTCCGTGATGCTCTCTGATTTACTGAGGGGCTCTGTGATGCTCTCTGACTGTTTGAGAGGCTCTGTGATGCTCTCTGACTGACAGAGGGGCTCTGTGATGCTCTCTGACTGACAGAGGCTCTGTGATGCTGGGCACTGACTGACTGAGAGGCTCTGTGATGCTCTCTGACTGTTTGAGAGGCTCTGTGATGCTCTCTGACTGGTTGAGAGGCTCTGTGATGCTCTCTGACTGACTGATACCTTGTTTCCACGATTAATATTTCCATACCGTGTCAGCATGGTACTTAAACAGCACAGTAATGGAAACATGATCTGGGTAGTATTTTGCAGTGGTACCCCAGTGGTATTTTTGGGGTTGTCATTCAACAAAAATGGGGATCCCTATGTGCTGATTGTGTCTGACTGTCTGTCTGTCTGCCTGCCTGCCTGCCTGTCTGTCTGTCTGTCTGTCTGTCTGCCTGCCTGTCTGCCTGTCTGTCACACACACACAATAATGCCCTTGACTTTGCAGCAATCTTCACCAAACTTTTATCACATCCTCCTATAGATGTTTCAGATTGCATCTGGCTATCTTTACTGTGCAATTGCTATGGGGTTATGAGGATGTATGTGTATGCACTGTTTTTTTTTGTTTAAAATAAACCTCAGTGAAATATTTACTACAAAAGCTACAAAAGAATATATTAAAAGTTCCTCAAAAGCTGTACAATGATGCACTTTAAAAACAGGCCAAATTGCTAAGAAGTTAAGGAGTTTGGACAAAGCCTCTATTCTCCAACACTGAAGGAGGAACAGCTAGGCCCTGTAGCAGTAGTACATAGCAGAGGCTCTGTGATGCTGGGCACTGACTGACTGAGAGGCTCTGTGATGCTCTCTGACTGTTTGAGAGGCTCTGTGATGCTCTCTGACTGGCTGAGAGGCTCTGTGATGCTCTCTGACTGTTTGAGAGACTGTGATGCTCTCTGACTGACTGGAATAAAGTCCAACTGCAGATACGTAATGCTGGCAACGGCTTTTGTTGCTCACTGTGTTTGTGAGTTTGTACACACCCAGTCTCCAGATCTCTGTGTTGGACAGGACCAGAAAATTAGGCACAGCTGCCGTAGCACCGACAACTGGGTGTAGGGCTGCAATGGGCATGGTGCGTTCCAGGACAAGGAAGCACCTGCCAACTGAGCACCTGGTAGCAACACTCTACCAATGTCTGTGCCATTGGCACTGAAACTGTAACAGGGAGACGCAGCTTGGTTCAATTAAATCATTAGAACAGGGTTGGAACAAAGGTCAGGACTGGCCAGCGCTGCACTGACTGCTTACAAAGTGTCACTGATAAACCGATTGGGATCACCAGTCCTGTAAGATCCTTATAAACCACCACGTTGTGTATCTCTATCAGCAGGGCTGTACCAGGCTCTGGTGACTCACTGGCAGGGGATAAGAATACTGTGGGGATCATTTATACCATCTGCATTTTCAAAATAATTTCTAATCTTTGTAATATGTCCTCTAGAGCAGGGCTTTCCAACCCTGGTCCTGGGACCCCCATGTGTCTGCTGGTTTTCATTCCAACAGAGCTCTCAATTACTCAACTAGACCCTTCATTGAACGGATCATTTGCTTAATTAGACCTTTTGAATTGTTTTTAGTTCTTAAACAGTTGCAGATTTCAAATGTAACATTTTATCAGTAAGTGCTGAGAACAAGTAAAAGATTTAATTAAGCAAATGATCACTTCAATGAAGGGTCTGGTTGAGTAATTGAGAGCTCAGTTGGAAGGAGAACCAGCAGACACAGGGGGTCCCCAGGACCAGTGTTGGAAAGCCCTGCTCTAGTCCCTCATAAGTCTTGTCCCATTAGAATCTTACCTATCAGTATGAACAACGCTTACAAATCTGTCACAGAATATCTTAAAACTTCTACGTTTCCAAAAGCGGTTTAGTCCCCATGTTTACCGCTACGATCAGAAGGTGGATAAAGAAAAGCTTTTTGAAAATGCAAGACCTTTCCTTTGTGACTCAGTAAGCCCCCCCCCCCGAGGACACATGTCAAACCCTGGGGTCTCTATGCTGAATCAGAGGGGAGGGACACCACAGGCAGAGCCAGTCTGGGGGTCAGGGTGGCATCAATGGAGGTTTAGTTTTCAGAGTGTAGAAAATGGGGTTTCTTTCAAAGGAGAACTAAAGACTGGAAGTGAGTCAGGACTGACACTGCAAGCCTTTCATATAGATACGGCATTTCCAATTGGTTTTGATGGGCTCTGATTTGTTTCCTGATTCCAACACCCTTCCCAATGCTCTTCCATGGCAATGGCTATACAATGGCAACACTGTCATGGTTACTGAGGGCCAGTGGTAACACAAAGCTACAATGGTATGACCCACACCACAGCTGGCCATGTTTTCACAGATCAGTGAGCTCTCAGTCACTTAACTAGACCCTTCATTGGACTGATCATTTGCTTAATTAGACCTTTGTAATTGTTTTCAGCTCTTAAACAGTTGCACAGTTCAAGTTACTTATAAAATGTTACAGCAAACTTGAAATCTGCAACTGTTTAAGAGCTGAAAACAAGTAAAAAGGTCTAATTAAGCAAATGATCTGTTCAATTAAGGGTCTCGTTAAGTAAATGAGAGCTCAGTTGAAAACCAGCAGACACAGGGGCTCCCCAGGACCAGGGTTGGGAACCACTGGACTAGAGGATATTACAAAGATTAGAAATGATTTTGAAAATGCAGATGGTATAAATGATCCCATTTTTTAGCATGTGGTGGCATATGGATGGACATGTGTTTCCTTCTAACCCCAGTGTTTTATAGAATGGTTATTTCCATATTTGTAGAAACACACAGTACAGACAGAGAGACAGGCAAACAGGGCGTCTTTCAATAACTTCTGCTAAAGAGTCTCCAAGCCCAGCGGGTAATGTTTTGTTTCACGTGTGGGTATTTTTAATTTGATTGAAAACAAGTTTTAACTCTTACCCTATTACTGTGAAAAAAAACCTCCCAGGAGTAAAACAAACAGTAACCCCACCAAATCACACCCATTTAAAAAGGAGAAAAATATTCTTCTGTGTGCTGTTTATTTCAGACATCATTTATACATGGCTTTCCTTTGCACCATTAGGATCCAGTCATTTATAAATGATATTATTTGAATTATAATTTTTCCATTGGATACATGTCAAGTTTCTTTGTTGAATCTAATATGGCAGTCTATATGCAAGGCCATAAACTGGATCCATATATATGTAACTGATCAACTGAACTGAACTTGGTGAAAGAACCTTCTTTCTTCCAGACCAAGGGAGCGTTGTGACAGTACCATGAGTCTTGTACTTCTTGGTAATAGAAACATGAGTTGAAATTGGGATACGCAAATGCTTGGAATAAATAAATAATTTTCTGCCTAAAATCTTCATATAGCTCTTTACTTTTCCCCATATTGACTTATTGGTAATGACAGCAATCATCCTATGCCTAATCATTTTATACTCTCTAAGAATGTTCACCTACAATCCAGCATTTTCTAGACTTTTCTAGAATTAGGTTCTGCATTATCATATTGACATTTCTAGCACCTTGTAGACAATACTATCAAAGCATCAAAGGATGTGAATACTTTTGTATTAGCAGTTTTGGAGTTTTGCACAAAAAAAAAAGCAGAAATAAAGACATTTATTTCTTGTAACTTTTTTTTCCTTATCCACAAAAGCAAAAGTTTTGCTACAAAAGATTTTCCCTAAAATTCTTTGTTTTCGAGACATTTCTAGGAATTATACATTTTCATTGAGGGATGTAAACTATTGACTACAACTGTGTATATATGGTTGAATCAGAAAGATGGTGCCACGGGTTTGTGCGACAGGAAATTGTCGCTTGCGGGTCCTGCCACAGAAGCACGCTCTTAAAATTCCTGAATCAGCTGAGCGGCTCGAGTCCTCTTATGGTTATCCATCCTGCACACTTGACTTTATCAGGACTCACTGTCTGGGGCCATTAAAACTACCAGCAGCAGCCTCCTTGCGGGTCTTGAACAGTACACGTTGCTGGCAGTCGCTTAACATCATGTATTTTCGCATCATATTTATTTTGTATATGTTCCCCCATCACGATAAACCTTAAAACGAACGTTTAACCCAGACAAAACTCACTTTAAAAGCTGGTTTACGCCCGCGCTTAGTCATCGTGAAATCTTGAAGTCACCTAATAGAAAACACACCTTTTTTAAAAAAAAAATTAAACCAGTGAAGCGTCAGTAGGCTAAATGAATTGCGTAAATCAGTAAATCAACCCTCCTTCGATACTACAAACATAACCGACAGGTTCTGCTGTGAGTCCTGAAACAGGTTTGACAGAAGAGATAAACCAGCGTGAGGTTTCTGCAAAACAACTGAGCCGTATATCCACACACACACATACCCCAGAACACGCTGCACAGCCGCGCAACCCGAACCCTTTCAATCGGGAACACAGACAGAACCATCCAGTCATAAGCAAATCGAACACATCTTACCACATGTGTAAGAATCCAATCAAGCGATTTTAAACACATTTCAATTTCATTTGGAAACACTTGCATGGGTGTACTGTATAGAATTGAATTAACACTAGGAATATGATGCAGCCCGTTTCATTCACAGACCGATAAAAGCAATTATCTTGGTATCTCTGAAATGAAACCCGCCTCAAATAAGTGCATTTTAATGAGGAATCCTAATATTAATTTTCAAATTTAAACACCACACACACACACACACACACAGACACACACACACACACACAGACACACACACACACACACACACACACACACACACACAGACACACACACACACACACAATGATGATAGAGTTTTAACTATATTGTATAAAGTCCTACGGCAGTCGGCTATCACAGCCATTTCATGTCTACTTCTAAAAGAATAGCGACGACACTCTGCATTAAGACAAAACACATCAGAAAAAAAATCATGAAATCACATCGCAGAACGGAATCTGAGAAATCTGTTCGGACAACCCCAGCGCGTATTAGCTCTATCAGACCACCAAACCACAAGCGAGTGTTATTAATATGAGTTTATGGTAGCACAAATGTATTATGAAAATGCACTGAATATTTAAATAAGTGTGTTTACGTACCTCCTTGAGACTGCGAGTGCACCGACTCCGGTATCCATAGTAAGACCAAACCGACACAGGAGAGCACCTGTAACCAGTACATATCGTATCCAGAACCACACGCGTTTTTCAATATGTAGTTGTCATGAGTGACTCCCTTCGCAACTTGTATAAATACATGTAGAATGAGTTCGTTGTTCTTCGCTTCGGTTTGAAACGCCAAAAGAATAAACCAAATTCCAAACAAACTCAAATAAACAAACCGAAAACAGAAAGATAAAAATAAGTTTTTCTCGCAAAAAAAAAAAAGTTCTTCTGAAGTCCCTGCGGGTGACGCTCCCTCGTATAAAAAATAGAGATGCGCGCTGATTGGCTCAGAACCCCGCCCTCTCAGCCAATGAAGTTTTTGCCGTAGGCTTCTGGTTTATGAGGAGAGGGGAAAATAACTATTTTAAAAATAGATTTTCCTACATAAACACACACCAAAGGGGTTTCCTGTTCAGTGTTACCTGTTTGAAAAAAAAAACAACGTTTATTAAAAACGAGAACCTATTTTTACCTTTGTTTACTTTTAGTTTTGGTTCCCTGATAAAGTTTACAGTCCAACACCTTTTTTTTTTTAAATCATGCAAATAAACAGAGTGATTTTAGCAGAATCTCACCAACAACCTGGCAAAACCATCATTAAAAATAAGTGTTTCTAAAACACACACACACATTCTATCAAGCTACTAATCGATTAAAACGTTCACGTGCTATTTGATTACACATTTCTGCATCCAGGAGCCTAGCTGCACACTATCTACTTCATCTACTTTTGGAGTTGGCGACAACAGCCCTGTTTACAACTGTCCCTGGTTTCCGCCTCTGCTAAACGGTTTGTTGTGTTACAAGTCGAGTATTGTTCTCTGGCACGCAGTTAGTCATGTTCAGATTGATGAGGCCATCAATGCTGCTGTTGTTCGCTTAGGAATCCGAGTTGATCTGTAACATAGCCGGGGTCTGTCTGTCTCTGTCTCCCATGCAGACAGCCTTGGCAAATGAATACTGGAGAACCCGTATCACAAAACGCAACGCGCATTGCCATTTACTTTCATTGAGTTTGGGGCTGTAACAATCCTCTACCATTGAAATGTTTCACCACTTTCCGTTTTGAAACTGTGTTTTACATCCACAGTGTTTCTTAATCTTTGCATCCACATTTTCAAGCTAATCATTTAGTAACATATTAGCACTTAAAATAAAAATATGCTGATATTCATTTTTAATTACAGTCAGACCCATTCAACTTCTGCTCGAACGTTTGTCATTGAAAGTATTACGTTTCTTTTAGTCTTCCTAATCACACAAAGCCGGTCTGCGTGTTTCAATCAAACATGTGCATGCTGTCCACAGTGTCAAAGTCAGGATGGCATTATTCTGCATCACTTTTTTTTTCCAGGTATATCAAAGCCGTTACTGGAACACGAGTTCTTTATAGGGGGCTTGGGTCGTTCTGTGAGTCCTGAGAAGAATCCGCACGTTTTGGAAAGAATCCCTGCGTTCTGAGAATAATCAGTCTTAGCGACGGATATCTCGAATTCAATAGGAAACCAAAGCATTCTCCACCACATGACTGGGGGCTCATAACAGGACAGTTATACTTTCTCTCCGCTCTTTTGAAATTGCTGGAGTGCGGTTTCTTACATGGAAAAGGAACATTTGAAAATGCATAGTGTGTACCGTATTAAAACGAGTTCCTAAGAGCAGAACCTTTGCAACCTGAATATGCTTCTGTATTTCAAATAGGGTGATTTTAACAATCGTTAAAGGATCCATGCAGCATTGAATTTGTTCCTGTTTAATGATTCTGGAAGTCCGATTCCTGAATTTGAATTTGATTTTAAAGGATAAGTGATATTGCTTTAAAACATTCTGCACTGCAGCCATACATCCCTTTAAACTGTTTTTTCACTGGGGCACCTATGATTGTATGATATTTCAATAATGATATTGCTATAGTGCACGATGTCACGTTGTTCCGACCCGCCCTCTTTTTAAAAACATGTTTGTGAAACCAGACGGGACGCGCCCGATTTGCAAAGATCTTTCTTTTTTGTTACAGACAATTGAACAATCCGCGACGCGGTCCCAGAGATTACTGGATTCTACTTCAACGTTTCGATTGCATCATGACACAGACATCGCTTTCTTTAAAGTCTAATGTCGAAAAACGGGTTTGAAAAAAAAAAAAAACCAAAAAAAAAAACACCTGCTATGTGTAGCGCATACTTTCATGTTAACCGGTTTGCTGCTCGTATAATTCGGTTCTGTGCTATACATGTGATGCATCTCCCTGGTGCAAGTCAGTTTCAGTCACGATGTGCAAGATAGTGTGCGTTCGGTTGTCAGGTGCTTCACCATCCCTAAACTCTATTGACAGTGTTGTATAGAATTAAATGCAAACAGTGAACTTCCAAAAAGCTATGCAGAACGGGTATATATATATATATATATATATATATATATATATATATATATATATATATATATATATATATATATATATATATACAGAGAGAGAGAGAGAGAGAGAGAGAGAGAGAGAGAGAGAGAGAGAGAGAGAGAGAGAGTTGAAAACGGATACAATCAAAACATAGACTATGGACTATACTGTGATTGTATGAAAGACGTCATTGCAGTATATACAGTAGGCGTTATAAAAACAAATACATGTTCTGTGAGATAAGGAGAGAGGTACACACATATGTCAGTGTATTGCACCTCTAGACTTGCACAAACAAATACATTAATAGCCTGTGTTAAACAACAGCTCATTTACGAGCCCCGTGTAAATGATCGGGTAAGCAGGCTGCCCTACACGAACGAGGAAGGTGACGCGCTGTTTAATGTGTCGAAAATGTTTGAGTAATATGCAAAGCAGAATTGTAAAAACAATTTTGATAAACAGGTTCATTTTTGTGACAACTGCTGAAGTAACTAGAAATTTTCAGGCAATTTTCATCAATGTACCGATTCTCAAATTCATATGGTTTTGTACGCCGTTCCGTCAGCTATTCACCAGGGTGAACATGGATGGAAATTCAAAAATTTTGACTTTGTCACAGAGCAGTAAATTCTGCCAGGCTGAATTTATGACGCAGATGTATTAATATCAATATGAGGATTACATTTCTTAAATACAAATAAAAATCCGTTTATTTCTTCCACGGTTTCAATTCACAAAAATTTAAGGACATTTAGGATTATTTTTTCATCATCATAGGTTAAACAGTACCATAGGATTTAGACTTTATTAAACATTACTGGGTGACACTTTACTGAACATTATTTAAAAACCGTTGATTTTTTTTTCAAGCAAACTGTTCTAAGCTACTGTTTTAGTAGTTTTAGTTTGTAAAATCCGTGAATCTTCTGCAGAGTCGGTGTTGTTAATACTGAATACAGGGGAGGCCTTCTTGAGGGCGATAGAAGCACATTGTAAAAATGGACCTTAATTGTGTCTTTCACGTGGACTTTGCTTTATGACAGCTTATCTATCTAATCAATTTATTATCGCGCATTCCAGTAACACGTTAGTGATTATCTCTGTAGCGCCATCTTGTCTCTGAGCAAGTTTAGACACTAAAACAGTGTTTACTTGTTGCAACTTTTTTTTTTTCACAAGATCTTCACAGACCCCGGGTTTTGTATTTCATTTGAGCGTCACTGTGTTTGTGAGTGGGTACGGTAGCCTAGTTCTCCAACAGTTTTTTTTAAATAAGCAATCCGTCTCACAAGTGGCGCTAATAATACTCGTTTGAATCATATTGCTTGCATCTTGCATTGGTAGCGGATGAACGGTATTGCAGGAACACAGACCACGCGGTCACATAGCACAATGCAGCACACAGGGGTATCCCGTAGAGAGTGTTCAGAGGATTATTAAGGGTTAGGTATCGGGTTAGGGTTAGGTTTTAGGGCAGGGGTTGTTTAGGGTTAGGGTTGGGGTTGGGTTAGGGACAGGGTGGCTTGATTTTGTAGAGTTGCCCAGCTCTGGAAGTGAAAGGTGCGAGTAAATGTCAAATGCCCTTGAATCATCTGATGCCCTCGGGACGCTTTCCTTTCCGCAACGTAATACAATAGACACACGATGTGTCTGTTCCTCTTAAACCCAACCGCCATTTCCAGGGAAACATTGGCTGACCGCAGCACGTAGGCGAGCCAAGTTTTGCCAGGTAACAGAGCCAGATGTGTAAACATGCTGTTGTTTTGAACAGCCAGGGGCAACAGCGGGTTTCAGAGTACTTATTAAACTAAAGCACATTATTAGAAATATACATGTAAAGAGCAACATGTAAAATGTATGCAGCTATGCCTTTTGCTTTTTTGTATTTGCTAAATGTAATTTTCATAAATCAAAACATACAAAACCTTATAGTCTAAAAACACAGTTATGCATGTAATTATATCAACTTGGATATTCTTTACCTGTCATGCCTACTTAGACCAGAAGGTGGCGCCAGAACTCTATGAAATCCGCAGTGCTGGCTGGTAAAATGCAGTACCGCACGCAAGCGGTGCAGTTTAGAGGATTTGTAAATTGACACAGTTGAGTATTATTGGCTGCTGGGGGTTACTTTTTAATGACCCCCTTTTTATTTTTTTACCACGCTTGGAAAATGTTTTTTTTTCTTCTTCTAAAAAAGCCTTACTCTTATGTGTAAGGAATCATAAATAAAACTGTGATGTATTGTTTGTGATTACATATTAGTATTGCGCCTGAAGCTATTGGTATAAATGACTCAAGAAGAACATGTATATATATATATATATATATATATATATATATATATATATATATATATAGAACAGCTGTGTGTTTTGGTATGTCACAATATGAAAAATAAGAAAATATTCTAAAGTTCCCACTGTACCATTCTACCAATGGCATCTCATTGTAGCTGCTGCCTTATTCCCAATGTGCTGTACAAATCAGGCTTTGAAGTTAGTAAGGTCAAAAATGATGCTGTACACCCCCTTGAAGCGGGGAAATATTAAACAAAGGGGCATTTTTAATACGACTTCGTGAGTCTACCATCCTCCCCATTGCCCCTTACACAAACACAGACCCGTTTCCATTGTAGTGCCACTGCCTGCATCGCCACAGAAGAGAAGCAAACACAGAGAAGGAAGAAACTGCTTCAATAACACTTTTCAATATCGGACACTTTAATAAAAAAAATTTGAGAATTTAATCTTGATGCTACGACCCAACTAAATAGAAAAAAAGACTGAATTGGATGGTTCTAATCAAAGCAACGCATCCAAAGCCATCCCAAGGTTCACTTGAAAAGGGGAGTTTTAAATGAAATAAAGGTTTGTTTGTTGATGTGGTTTTTCTCTACGGTATTTTTCCTAGGGAAGTCTTTTATGAATCGCTGTCAGAAACACTTGGGCTGGTTAATTCGAGCCCTGGTATAAAGATTTACCCCCCAGGGCCGTGAGAATCACACAGAAACATGGCACACAGAGCACCCCTTGTTTGAGAGAGTCAAGGCTGGATCTCTGCTGGTGTTATACATTAACTCATTCAGGGACAGAAACCCTGAGCTAGAAAATACATCAGCATGAGAAAAAAAACAAACACTTCAATTACAAAAGGCAACAGATATTTAATTGTATTAGGTAGTGCCAGATTGTTGTTCATTGTGGAACTTCAAAAGGTGCGTGTTTTCACCTGGAGTCATTTCCAGGCGCAGTTTCTTCTGCGGTACACCAGGGGGTGTAGTTTTCCAATTAGCTGTGAAATGTTCAGGCAGAGACTTGGGTCCTGGGACTGTATCCACAGCATGGCATCAGTGTTGACTTAATCAAGCCCTGACTGGTGAAAAGACAATTTGATATCCTAAAACACACAAAGGTATTTCTTCAAGACAAGACATGTTTGAGAGCTCTAAACTTGTTAAGAAGACACCAGGATGTGATGACTGATATACAAAGTGAATCTAAACAACAATATAACTGTGCTGTTTCATACAGTCCCAGGCTGTTCTTTAAGAAGCATTAGGATCCTATTTACTGTGCCAGTGCCTGCCTGTGGTTTCTGATGCAGAATGGATGGTGCTGTGGTTTCCAATCCTGCTCTCCTCACTATTGTAATTACAGTCCACTAAACCCAGTGGAACCAGGCAGAGGGCAATTAAGACTGAGTGAAGCTGCCTGCTATGCAATGCTCAAGCCTCCCGTCAGCGTGGGAACATTTGGAGTTGGGGAGGCACTTATTCCAGTCGGATTCCACTGTCCTTTTAATTAGGCTTGATCCTTTTCAATGTTGTTTCTCAGGGGTTTGCAATACACCATCATGTACACCTACCTTTTAGAGTAACACAGGTATTGAAACCTCATGAAAGCTTTGCTGCTCGGTGTGATCCCTCTCAATTTATTTTTTGCTTCTAAACAGCAGCTGAAAAAATGAAACCAGGCTGGAGATATCAAAGCTAAGGAAAATCACAGCAAACAAAACGGGTGCCAGTCATGCCTGGCGCCGTCTCATTGACAGTGGATACTCCTTACCACTCAATCAGGGCATGTAGTCAGATCAGCTGGGCAGAAACAGCTGCTAAACTGAAAGTGGCCAAACTGTTCCAATGAAGAACCACAGTCAAACACCGACTCAAAAAGCAGAGGGGTTTAGTAATCGATTAGCGGGATATTATCAATGGTTTGTTGAGTCTCGATTTTGTATTGTACTTTTTAATAGTTTTATCTGCAATGATTGTATATTATTATATTATTCTGTGATTAAAGGATCTTGCCACTACTACCCAGATGGTTTGGTGTTGGTGGCAAATATGGGCTTCAAAAATATTATTTATAAAATGAACTGTGCATGATCAGAAGCACAATTGTATGAAACCCCCCCCCCCTCTCTGTTGTGGGAGAACACAATGGCATGACTTTGCTTTAAAGAAACAGATGATCAGTGGTATGTGGCATCTACAGAGGGTGTCACGCCAAGGGTTAGCCCATTAAATAAGATCTAGAGTTGAGTTTAACAAGACTGGCTTGGCTCAATGTTTGGAAACTATCGTATAGGAGCACTTCTTCCTTGCCATTAAAAAACGGGAGGGGCCAAGTTTATTCCCAGTGTCTTGTTTAGCCATTGCAACTCAGATCTGTACTGAGCAGACTGGCTTTCCTTTGTAGATATCACATATCTGCATTGCAACTGCATGTGAACTGGCAGGTTGTTAGTTCTAATAGTGCCCACTAGATGGTGCTGTTTCCATATTAGCAATCAGCAAATGAGCCCCTTTACCAGACTGGTGATTATGGTGACCGATCAGAACGTCAGTGACCTTTTGGTAAAGATTCAAACGATGCGATTTAACTGAAAGCCAGCTATGCTAGATAAAAAATGAATAGAACCAAAAATACACGCTGCCTGGGCACTATACCAGGACCTGGAGCGGGGTTCCTGGTCTACGACAGAATCATGTTGTATTTACTACTTTAATAAGGTGGGGTACTGTAGTTTAAAAACAAATGGGGGCCCCTAACATGTTTTTTGCCCTTTTGAGACGATGAAAGGTCCCTTTCATTGCCTTTTTATAAGCCCCTCACTCTTTTAACCTAACCCTACTCTATCTATCTATCTATCTATCTATCTATCTATCTATAGATGTGTGTATGTGGGGGGGGATAGCAGAGTTGATAAGTGAAATTGTCACATGATTTGAATGGAATAAGGAAGGATGTTCAGATACTCAGGATTCTCCGGGCAAGCTCAAAGTGGCTCAAAGTGAAAAGGATGAAGCCTCAATATGAGATCATCAGAGCTCCGAATGATAGCAAACACCACAGCATTGTAAGGAAATGACTGTTTCAAACCCTGGGGTTGGTTTGCGCACACAATACAATAGTGACCCTGGGAATGTGAATTCCTGCTCGTCTGGGGAAGCACGATGACACGCCCTCCACAGCCCGCAGAAGAAGGCTTTGTCACAGAGTTCTGGTTAGTATGGAGGCAGGGTGGGAGGGCGGCTCTGAAACAGTTAACTCGAATGCTGTGGTTTTGTGTCCTCGGTTTGTCGCTCTAGAAAAAAAAAACAGGCTGCCGGCCGCTTCCAAGAAAACGTTTTGGCAGCGAGGAGCGAAGTGTAGACGTGGGAACTGGGGATCTGAGTCGAACTGAGGCTGCCTCACCACAATGGGTGCTGGGGGAAACAGAGTAATCAGACACACTTTTCAACAACTCGTTATCGATGTCTTATAAAGATATTGTTCTACACCACTAGCTGAAACAAGTAAGTGAAGGTGTGGTTTCACCTTTAGAAGCTGGGTCAGAGAAGCGTGCAACTATTCAGCAACAATCATGGGACTTTGCATGGGATAGTGGATAAAAAAGTGTATCCTACCCTCTGTCCTAAGTCTGTCTCCACTTAATTCCAACTGATCTGGTTTTTGTGCTGTATTTAAAGTAAAAAGTACTGGCTAGGTTTAGATCTGCCCTTTTAAGAATTAAAAAAAAATGATAGCAAACAGATGGAAATATTGAGAAAATGATACCTTTGAAAACCTGGCACAGTCATCCTGGCTGCCCATGGTGACCCTTCACCATATTGACAGTGTTATGGCAGGTGTAAATCTGAGGAGATCCCCCCTCCCATAAAGGGAATGACACCCCCCCCCCCCAGGGATATCTGTCATGAGACCACAGCCCTTTAGATGAGGAAACCACAAACTGGGCTGGCACTGAACTCAAACTGTTTCAGCTGTGCGCACCCCTTCTCTGCAAATCCGAAAAGCCTGCAATTAGAGTGTCTTCCAACCGCGCTCCTGAAAATTACCTCCCCACCCCATCCCAGCTGCAGGCAGCCACAGCTATCAGACACAGACCCAACCGGGCCAGGGGCTGGAGAAAAAATTACAAAGAAAAAACAACAACTGAGGGGCAAGGTGGCACAGCTGGGCTAATGCACTCATGTCTTCTTAAATACTTTTCTCTGGTCAGAAGAGTGCATCAGTCAGTCTCTCAGACAATGCATAACAAAACCCAGGTTGGAACAATTTAGTAGAATTTATATCCTCTGCTTGAGGAGCAGGACTAAATCATTCTCTGTACCTAATACTTTAGCGGTACAGAATAACACAAGAACATTTACCCATCCGTGCTCGTCCGGTTCCTAGTAGCTGATTGATCTCAAAACTTTGTCAAGTTGTTAAAGGATCCCAATAATTCTGCATCGACAGCGTGGCTGGGTAACCCATTCCATCCCCTCACCACCCTCTGTGTGAAGAAGTGTCTCCTTCCCTCTGTCCTAAGTCTCCACTTTCCAGCTCTGTCCTAAATTCTGTGCTGTGCTTAAAACATTGGCTAGGGTTAGCATTGTCAGCAAGATGTTTCTCCATATCAGGTCTAGTCTTATTGAGCTTGGTATTGACCTGGAGGTATACCTATCTCCCTGTCCTGTCCCGTCTCAGGAGCTGATCTCTCACACACTCTGGCGTCCCTTCGTCAAACAGACTCTGATGGTTTTCATTTGAGATTGTTGAACGCCTGCCCGAAACTTCAATCATCATTTATAATCCTGCAATTTGGCCCTGCACGCTATTTTGTCTTTGCATTCTTCTCCTTCTTCTTCTTATTTTATATCATTATTAATCTTATGACATATTTTTGTTTTCTGTTCTCTGGGAAGTTTTTGGCAGGGAAGGCTAATTGTTTAAAAATGTGCGAAATTTGGTCATCCTTTTTTTTTTAAACTTGTTCCTTGTTTGGCAGTGTCCCGTCCTGAGCAAATACTTTCACAAATGTGTTCTGCGTTACAGAGAGAGAGAGAGAGAGAGAGAGAGAGAGAGAGAGAGAGAGAGAGAGAGAGAGAGAGAGAGAGAGAGAGACACATTTCAGAACTGCCACACATTAACATTTTTCAAAAGTGTGTCAATATTTGACCGTGCGCCCACTGCTGTTTTTTTGGGGGTTTTATTTTTAAAGGAGGTAATTAAAAGCTAAGTTTTATTTTATGTTTTAAAATCTCCGCCATCTGCTGTGTCCTCATCTATTGACTGCCTTCTTTTTTTTTAAAGCATGGGGGCTTAATTACACTAATACGCACCAGATCTGTTGGAAATACCAACCGCTGCTACATAGTCGCTGGTCACCAGCTTTAGCGGTGAATTATTGGAACATGCCTTTACTGGTTTCCAGCTGGCTAAGCCAGTAGAGGTTTTAGCGAATTCAGTGCTAGATTCATTTGACACAAGACAGCAATCAATTGACTGTAGGATTTTACAGATTTTTCTTTTTAAAATGGGCTTTAAATGTGCTTCTTTCTTTATTGCTGGCTTTTGTTTCTGGCCATTGCAGAGAACAACGCTCAAGGCCGTTTCAGCCAATCAGAGCGCAGGTAGCCGTTCATATTACCCAGCAGCAGCAGCAGCACCAACCCAACCCACACCACACCCTCAACCCTGCAGTTACACAGCCAAAGCTGTGACTATATCGGTGCAGTGATACTGCAGCCAGGATGCATCACTATTGAAGGTATTTCAGTGTTGGGCTCCAGTTCAAACACAGCGCATCAGGGCACACTCTCAAGGCGTTAACGTCAGTCTTTAATTAACACCTATGTTTTGGATGGAGAACACAGCTAGAACCAGACAGCTAGGTAATATAATGTGGGGTCTGCCGAGCACCCTCATGTTGTTTGTTTCTCATTTGGTAGCATTAATATGAATTCTTCTCTGTTAAAACAAACAGTTCACTGAACTCGCAACACCTGTCCTTTTAAAACTGGACAGACAGAAGAAACTGTAAACTTCAAATTCCAACACATTGCATAATGAAATAATCAAGCAGGATCACCTGGTGCCCTCAGTAATGATTACACTTGAGCAGCATTCCCTGATAACCATGTGCTGATCACTCCATATGAATGACCCTGAAGAAACCCTTGCAGAGCCATTGGCAGCATGGCACTGGATTGCACAGTGATTCCGATACAGGAGCACGCTGTCTGCCAGGTCCTGGTACCGTGCCACTGCAGGGGATCAGCACACAGTGCGAGGATCTCTCTGTGGTAGCGTGCTATCAATGCATGTTTCATACCACAGTGGTACGTTGTCACTTCACGTGTAAGTGACCACACATGGAAACTCCCCCATTGACGGCATGCAGTTGAAGATCATTTAGGAGGTGCTTCTGAATACAGCGAGCACACTGATATCCGTTACCCAGATAAACGTCAGTCGCGTTTTACCACCATTGTATTAAGAATAAAATCAATCCCCATTATATATATGTAACAAATGAATGCACTTACCCGTCACACGAGATTTCCAACTCAGTCACCAGTTTTCTGATACAAATCCCATCTCTTCAATGTCACAGTTTATTTGAATATCAGTCAGCCCGCATTTTTATTTTATCTCTCGCATGCCAAATCTGTTCTTATTGTGCAGTTACACAGCGCTTCCTCCAGTTTCACTTGATAATGCAGCCAAAACAAAGCGAGCAAGACAAGCTAGGGTAATGTAACAGTTAAACGTTAAACAGTTTCAGATAGTGTGAACTGTGACATTAGGGCCTTATCGAGCGCTGTATTCTTCAATTTAGAATTTTTAAAAAATATTTTGCTGAATTGCATGACCTTTTCCGTTGTGCGCAGTTCTGTGCATGGGTAACATTTTGATTTCATTTTGTTGTTGGGTCGTTAACGGGGAATTTTACACACTGCTACAATACCTACTGGATTTAAAAATATGTACTGTATTACAGAACACATGTCGTCTCTTTTGGCAAGTGATATTTTCAGAATCATATCGTTCTGAATTAAGGTACTTCTTCTGTTGAAAATATAGTACTGTACCAACAAAACCAATACAGTACATCTAAATGGAAGCCTACTTATTTTAAAACACAGTCCTTTCAGATATGTATTTTTGATATTGTATCTTTTTTGATTTCCCTGAAAAACGGACAAGGGTTGGAACGGGCCAAAATGAATAATCAGATATACGTCACACGCGTTTAACCATCACTGAAGTGCACATTTTACAGGGTCGGATATGTGAGTGCAGACTCTACTACTTCAGATTCAGTTTGCCATTGGTTTTTAATGGGTGCATTTAAATCCTGTTTTATTACACAATCATCAGCTGGAGCAGTCCAAGAAGCACCTAACCAGCACCTAAACGCACAGGAGGGAAAGTTGCGGAAATAAGAAATAAGAGAAGCAACAGCCAATCTAAGGGAGGGTCCCAGGCAGCAGACTGAGGAGCAGTGCACCTGATCAAAGCTCATGTATTGGTTGTGGCTATCTCTGGGACTATAGGATGTATTGATTTGAAACTCAGATGGTATAGCAACCCCAATGGGAATCTTGTAGAGTGACCTCCCTAGAGCTTCAGTGAACCCTGCTGGCCACAGAGACTTCATAGGCTAGGCCTGGCCTCCAGGGTCAGGATCCTGGTGCCGTGCGGTGCTTGGACAGGTGATGTAAGTGGAGTCCACAGGGTGAGTCTCATTCCCGTTCCCTTCCCAGACGGAAGTTCACCTGCTTGAGCCTTCCTGGCCTCCAGGCTTCTCTAGCTTTCGCTTGGCTTGTGTGGCAAAAACTGAGTCGGGCATTTCAAACTGGGTAGCAAACTGAGCTTTTTCAAGCGATAAACCAAGATATTATTTAAAATAGCCTGAACAAGCTCATTTTCCTGTGCTGCAAAAATCAGACCTCTGCATCGGCACTAATTAAATGGAAATGTTGTTAAAGTCATAATAAACTGTAATAAACAGTGGCGGTTTGACTGGGTGGTATTCAGTCTTGAACTCTGTTTCTCTGGTGAAAGTGTGCCGAGGTACACTATGGAGGTAAAAGCAGGCCAAAGCGTAGTGAAGCATGGGAAAGCACGCAGGTAAGCTGTGAAGCAGAGTACAAAACATTAATGCATGGGGCAAGACTGGCAAACTGCTAAATGACTGGGCACATGTACTATGGTGCCCATTATAAGTTCTCAATTGGTAGTACTGGAGACAAAGAAAGAAAGTTTAGTCTCCATGCCTCAAGCCTGCCCTGGACTGGAGGGAGCACCCTTTCTCTTAGGGAGGTGAGGGAGCGAGCAGTTCAGTCTCCATGCCTCAAGCCTGCCCTGGACTGGAGGGAGCACCCTTTCTCTTAGGGAGGTGAGGGAGCGAGCAGTTCAGTCTCCATGCCTCAAGCCTGCCCTGGACTGGAGGGAGCACCCTTTCTCTTAGAGGCTGAGGACTGTATTACATTACTGTACATTCTTGCAAGTTGTGTAGACAGCAATATACAAAGCGATGGGGATGCTGTGTGTGTTTTGCTGAACCTGGGTCTGCTGTTGCCTTTGCCTTTGAGCATCGCTGCTCTGGGTTTTGGTGTAAATTAATGTCGTCTGTGTTTTCTTGGAACAGAGCTCCCGAACATCGCCACTGTTTCTTTGCGTTCTTTGATTAGGACCAGCCGTACTGGGGTATTGTGCAGCTAAGGGAGCGTCTCCCAAGGTCCCAGGCCTCCTGGAAAATGTACAGCTCTTCTACAGGCCTGTGTGAGCCCTGGCACGGTGTCAAAACCGGTCTTCTAGGTCCTAAATCTTTCTTTGATTAAATGCAACGTTTATTTGAAGCGTATCATCCACAAACAATCCTGAGATATTCCACAGTGCTGTGCTAAAGAGAGATTTACCCTAGGGCCGAGGGGTTACATTTTAACAATGGTGCCGCTGTCCTTGTAGAGGCTTTTAAACAGAACCACAGAACAAAACAAACAGTAACTGTGATAAAGATAGCTGATGTGTTTTTGGCATTTGCAGTGTTAGCTTAATTGCACACAGGCAGGCAGCTGCACACAGATTTACCCGATGAAAAATCTGCAGAGATTAATGAAGAGTTATCAATGCTGGTCCTGGCAGCAGATTGATACCACAGCAAATCAACTTCAAGAGTTTTAATGGTTCAGCATCAACGTCATTTTTTGGTAACTCATTCCATACCCTCACTTCTCCTACCCTCTGTCCTTCATCCATCTCCCTCTGTCTTTCATCCGTCTCCCTATGTCTTAAGTCTGTCTGTATGATGATTCCAGTTTGTGTTCCCTGTTCCCGGATCATTTCTCATCATAACCTCCCTGGATTTTCACTCCATTATAACCCTGCATTCTGTTTGCCTTGTTAATTGCCTGGATGTGGCTGAGGTAACGTGCCATTGTGTCACTGCTGCCACCCAGCAAACAAGCCTCCTGGCTCTCCCAGGGAACACAATCGGACTCTCTTGTGTACAGGGGCTCATCTGGCAGGGTTAGATTCCTCCCGGACTCCAGCCTGCCTCCCAGCTGCTCCGAGCCTCCCTCTCTCCATCTCTGTCTGCCTAGCCTGCCTCCCAGCTGTCTCCCCTGAGCAACACGATGGAACCGGTGCCATTGCCTGCCCCTTGCGTGTCAGTCTCTCGCTCTCCCCTCTGATAAATGAGAACCAGGGTTTCCCAGAATGTTTTTTTTATGTGCACTTGTTCAGATTTCGTGTGTGAGCTGTACCTGAAGTTTCCCTTTGCTCAATAAAAACGTTGTATTCGTTGCAGGTAGGAAGGTAAGCGGTGTGTGCGAGAGGTATTGCAGGCATCTGTCATTTCTTTCTTTTACAGAGTGGAATTTGCCTTCGATTTTTCAT
Organism: Acipenser ruthenus; assembly: GCF_902713425.1. Classification (NCBI taxonomy): domain Eukaryota; kingdom Metazoa; phylum Chordata; class Actinopteri; order Acipenseriformes; family Acipenseridae; genus Acipenser; species Acipenser ruthenus. The sequence goes on from NC_081230.1 coordinate 6,308,711, forward strand.
CCAGAACTGTAAAACACTCAATAGTGTGACATTTAGAAATGCTGAAAGAATCTAAATAAATCCAAAGCAGATGTACTGAGCAGAGGTCTTGTCCTATGGAAGCTTGTGACTCTTGTTGGTTGATCTGAACATTTCTGATCAATACACGTTTGTATACACCTTCATAATGGTGGGGGGATAATAGATTGTTATAACAAAGGCCCCCCCCTCCCCAACACCCATGACTCTTAACACATCTATCAGTATAATCATTTGCAATCTCATGTTAGGCAGTTAGGCAAACAACCTTCTAGTTTTTATTATTATTATTATTATTTATTTCTTAGCAGACGCCCTTATCCAGGGCGACTTACAATTGTTACAAGATATCACATTTTTTACATTATTTCACATTATACAGATTTACATTATTTTACATACATTATACAGATATCACATTATTTTACATACAGTTACCCATTTATACAGCTGGGTTTTTACTGGAGCAATCTAGGGAAAGTACCTTGCTCAAGGGTACAACAGCAGTGTCCCCCACTGGGGATTGAACCCACGACCCTCCGGTCAGGAGTCCAGAGCTCTAACCACTACTCCACACTGCTACCAGGTTTTTAGCCACAAAACTGTGAAAAAAATGTGCCACTGTTTTATTTATATTAATTCATTATCAAAATCTTTTTTTCTTTTAATGTCCACTTATTTTACCCCTGTTTTTCTCCCCAGTTTAGAAAACCCAATTCTTATTTCCCCTCACCGCAGCGATTCCCCACACAGCTCAGCAGAACTGAAGGTTCAGCGGGAGTCCTCTGATCCCACGACTGAACCAGCTTCCTCTTCTACACCCAGGAACTCGAGAGCGAATGTCAGCGAGCTACTGCCCTCTGGAGGACAAATGCCAACCCTGCAAGTGTCTGCCGGAGTTCACTAAGCGCCTGGCCAGTAGGGTCCGCTGTAGCGCGATGAGGGTGTCTTGGATTACCAATCCCTCCAGAATCCCCAACAAAGACTGATGACTTCACAACGCCAGGACGCAAACCTGTGCTCCCCTGGCTGTATGACACCCTGCGAGCCACTCAGGGACCCCCCTCAATATCAATTTTTAAAGCTTGGCCGCCTGTTCAGTAGGGGGCGCTATAGTGGGTAAGGTGACTGATGATTTTGCTTCCCTAACCAGCCAGAGCAGCAACGGTTTGGACCATTGAAATTATCCCGATGGTCTGATTTCATCCAGAGTAAATCTGACCTACAACACAGGAAGTGATTAGTTACCAGGAAGAAACAAAATCTGTTGTGTAAAAAAAAAAAAGCAAATCTGATTGAAAAGATTTTCAGCACAAGAAAGGGGGCAGTGATGAAACAGGACATAAGGAATTGCTTTGAAGTCCCTGGTAAGAGAGGAGAGCGCTGTCTTTAACCCAGTTAACCCAGTTATCAAATGAAAAGATATGTTTGCTGTAACATGTCCTTCTTTAAAATCTGCAGTCCATAGCGAATGGGAGCACACGGCAGGTAAGATTTATCTTTAAAATGTTTATCAGGGAATTTGTAGACAGCCCCTTGAGTATCCCAAACGCCCTTGCACCTAACATATGGCATCTGGAACCCAACTGCAGTTTCATTTTTGGAAAGAAGAATTGCTGCAGATGTACATTCAGCTATACAATATTTCTTGTTATGCAGCTTACAAAACCTGGCTTGCTTTTATTAATGTTAGTAAAAGAAACAGCCAACATATTATATAGTAAGGGTATTTCTATAAATCTGTGCCTGTGAAGTAATGTTGAGTCTTGAAACTAACATTCCAGCTACAGAACCCTGCTAGTTATATGACAATAATACACAAGCAGCTGCGGCTGGAAGGGGTGCTAACCAAGGCTTTTGAAATCGGTTTTCTTATTAGTTCTAACCCTATTGTCTACTGTGAGCTAATGGCTTATTTAAAGGGGACGTCTCTAGTAGGCTAGTGGGCTCTCAGAACCAGCTAGACTATAGCAGTCTCTCATCAGAACTAAAAACTAGAAGATTTGGGGGTCATCTTTGAGTCATATTAGGAAGCTTACTAAAGTATCCTTTGAGAAATATAGCTAAACGTAGTCCTATTATTTCTGTATCTGAGTCCCTGAATGGATTAAACCCAGTTACTTACAGGAATCATTGCTCCTAAATTATGGGATTCTCTGTTTTCTTCTGTCGGGGAAGCTGGGACTCTATAAGTGTTTTTTTTACAATAGTTTTTTTCTATCTTAGTTTTCTTATTTTACAATCAAAACTGCCTTTTCTTTTTCACCTTCTTTAATTCAAATGTGATAAAAATGTAGTTTTAGACTCTTTTAAATGTTCTATTTCTACAAACTTTTTTACAGTTAAAAGCACATGTCTGAGCTCTTTAAATTTCAGTTTGATCAGATTCTGTATTACCCTGTTTTTAATTGAATGGTTTAATTGTTCATTTTTTTGTGTGCTTGTGTGTGTGTCAGTGAAGCGCTTTGGGATCCTTGTGATGGAAGGCACTATAGGAATGTGAATTATTATTGTAGTCGATCATATTTACTTTACTCGAATTCTACAATCTCACCCCCCAGGGGAAATGCCCTAGAACACGCATGATCAGTGATGTGGTTTTAGAATTGACCGCTTGGGGTGTGCAACTGTAATTGCTACTCCCCCTGCAACGGTGGCAACAGTGATCTAGTAAATAGAAATGACACACACAACAGGACAATAAGCATATCATAAATATGATTATCCGTTCTGATGGTATATGAATCTCATTGAGCAGAGTGGAAATCGGTTGTGTGACCGACTGATTGATATCACCTGGAGTGTGATTAATAATCATCAAGGTCACATTATAAATCATGGCTGTGAAATCCACCAGAATCGCTGTTGAGGGTTTGCCAGAATCCCAGTTTGTCTGGCCTGCAATGTTTTTTTGATTTATGATGAAGTTTTGTGTCGTGTGTCTCTTATTATAACATTCTGTGCAGTGTGATCAGCCAGGACCGCTCAGCTTTGCTTTGTGATGACATCAGAGACACCCTACACACAATGCACGGCATATTCACATTATCCAGAGCGCTGCCCATTGACTTCCATTATGATCTCTCTGGGACGTCTCCATTTGCTGATAACGAGCATTAACAAAGGGCTCTCTAGCAGGGCCTGACTGTACCGTGAGCGCGTGTGTTTGGACATGGTGACCAAATTGACACCCGCTGTTTGTCTGTGGTCGTTTGTGACATCTGCATTCCAGAAGGTCTGGCTCGCCTCAATCGAGTCTGCGCACACCACAGCTCCATTAACTTGGATTCTTTGTGCCAATAAAACCGAAAAAGAAACATCTGAACAATTTTGCAGGAATTTTCATGAGAACCTGACCCTAACTTCTCTAGTGCCTCTTTTTAAAGATTGCTAAGGTCCTGACGGAGAGAATCAAATCAACACTATTCTTCTCATTCTGTTATGGTAAAGCACTAGCAACATTGCACTGTGTGCTGTTTTTACTTTCCTGTAGATCTCTTCACTATAATACGATCGATTCCTGATACCTGATCATTTCCTATGCTGTAGGTCAGATTCATTTTGTGTAACTGCAAACCTACAGCTAGGAAATGACTAGGCACTAAATCAATATTTCTAATGATGTACTCAAGGGATCCTATTAGAAGCAGCTTATACATCTACAAGGAGTGCACAAAGATGTAATGCAAATTCTGAATATACAATTCCTTACCGTACTGGTAAGGTTGCTATTCTATATTATTATTATTATTATTATTATTATTTATTTCTTAGCAGACGCCCTTATCCAGGGCGACTTACAATTGTTACAAGATATCACATTATTTTTACATACAGTTACCCATTTATATAGTTGGGTTTTTACTGGAGCAATCTAGGTAAAGTACCTTGCTCAAGGGTACAGCAGCAGTGTCCCCTACCAGGGATTGAACCCACAACCCTCCGGTCAAGAGTCCAGAGCCCTAACCACTACTCCACACTGCTGCCCACAGTAAGGGGCTTTTTCCATATTGCATTTGCCATATTTTACAATGGTTTGTCATGTTTTTAAATATGCTTTACCATACCGCTCTGTGCTTTACAATGCTTGCCTATATCATGCTGTCACCCTGCTTTATTAAGTGTTTAATATAGGAGACTTTTGTAAGGGAAATGTCCACAGGAAATGGAAACAGCTTCTTCATCTAGAGGCATCAAGACCAGCTAGCCTGTGTCTGAAAATAGAGGAAACCAGAAAGCGAGCTGTACATATTTAAAAGTGAGAAAGGTTTTCAATTGAAATCCTGCGTTTTCACTGGCATGTTGACCGGTTTCTTTACATGCAGAGACACACAGTATCTTTATGCAGGACTGTATAAACAGGGTTCTGTCTCCGAGCATTCTTTGTATAAGATCCAGCCAACAGGCCTTACATACAAAAACAGCACTCCTAAAACCGTCAGAGGTAATCCTGCCAGCTGTATCAATATATAAAACTATCACATGCTATGGAATTGCATTGCCTTCACTTTATTGAGATCACCAGAGGGCTTGACTGTACATCGATACCACTGAGGTTTTCATTCCACGCCTGGGGGTACAGTCAACCTCATATCAAAAACTTAACAAATAAACCCACAGTTGCGTATCGGGTCATTTGAAAATATGGTACCGTAGGATTGGAATGTTAAGAGAGGAGGACTGTGGGAAGCAGAACATTGGAGATCCCAGGATTCCAAGCTGGCTAAGTAGTTTTTTTTTTTATTCCATCAGTTTGATGGGATGTGGAGCTCCCTGCATGTCAAATCCTTTCAGCACCAATCCCCCATTGTCAAGCGGCACTGGAGTCAGTGATAATTAGCTCAATTAGTCACAAAGACACTGTAATAAATACCGACTTAGTGTCTGCTATCCCACTGTGGCTCCTCAGATTAATTCAAACGTAGCGATCGCCGCTCAAAAGCATGATGGACAATTCATTAAACTCCCCAAATGCCACGCAACTTACCCGTGAAGCTGGGCTTTAAACCCCCGCGGCTAGCTCGCATTGTCCTAATTGTCTGGCCTCAGCCATTTGTGTTCTGTTAATGCTACCTAACAGCAAGTAGGTGATCGCCCGGTTTGAAAAAATGTGGGGGTGCGCCTGGGGATTAGGGGGGACTGCCCTGGCGTTGCTGGGGGGAGGTGGGATGCCCCAGATCGGAATGTGCAAAAGGGGGGTAGGGGGATCAGGGAAAGGGGAGGGGATGACAAGCTAAGGTGCTCCCGCTACACAAAACCAAGGACACTGAGAGTTAATTAGAAGAGATTGAAGGAGCTTGTTTGGTAACAATAACTGCCACCATGGCGGCGGCTAAATTGCTTCCGCGGATTATTTCTCTGTCTTTTTTTTTTCTTCAGTAAAATTGATGGCCGGCATGAAAAGATGGAGAGGGACCTGTTCCCACAGTCTCTCACGGCACACCTTTGACACCGAGCTAGAGGAGGAGGGCTGGGAATTAAAGTCATGGAGAGAAGGAAAGAGGAATAATCACACACACACACACACTGATACACACACACACACGCACACACACACTGACACACACACACACACACTGACACACACACACACACACACACATACACACTGATACACACACGCGCACACACACACTGACACACACACACACACACACACACACTGACACACACACACACGCACACACACACACTGATACACACACACACACACACACACACTGATACACACACACACACACACACACTGACACACACACACACACACTGATACACACACACACACACACTGACACACACACGCACACACTGATACACACACACACACACACACGCACACACACACACTGATACACACACACGCACACACACACACTGATACACACACACACACACACACACTGATACACACACACACACACACACACTGACACACACACGCACACACTGATACACACACACACACACACACACGCACACACACACACTGATACACACACACACACACACACACACACTGATACACACACACACACACACACACTGACACACACACACACACACTGACACACACACACACACACACACATACACACTGATACACACACGCGCACACACACACTGACACACACACACACACACACGCACACACTGATACACACACACACACACACACACACACTGACACACACACACACACACACACACACACACACTGATACACACACTGACACACACACACACACACACTGACACACACACGCACACACTGATACACACACACACACACACACTGACACACACACACACTGACACACACACACACACACACACACACACACTCACACACACACACGCACACACTGATACACACACACACACACACACACACTGACACACACACACACACACACACACACACACACTGATACACACACTGACACACACACACACACACACACACACTGACACACACACGCACACACTGATACACACACACACACACACACACACACACACACACACACTGACACACACACACACACACGCTGATACACACACGCGCACACACACACTGACACACACACACACACACACACACACTGATACACAAACACACACACGCACACACACACACACACACACTGATAAACACACACACTGATACACACACGCACACACACGACCATACAGTCTAGCACACAAGCCCTCGCTGAAGATACGAGTGTGTTTACTCTTACTAACATGCCCAAAAAAGTTTCACACATACAAATATACTGTCTTATACAAAAGCTGTTATCTGAAGAATTTTTACTATTTCTGTATTACTGTTATATACGAGATTTTAAACATCATGTATCAAAGAAACTACAAAAAAACTACAAAGCAGTATGTAGTTCAATATGTTAGCGTAACATTATTCAGCAGGTTTCATTCGACTTTAATTAAGCAAAATTAGTTAATTCGATAGGGTTAGGGTGCTGCCAGAGCTGTATATTTCTTTTTTTATGAAAAAATACCATAGAGAAATAAAACACACCTAAACCATAATGGGTAACTATTCTATCGGTGCAAAAACATGTCACCATTTACAAAAAGAGCCACGTTTTTAGTCAGAGTAACTACTTTGACTTCTGAAATGTAAGAAATTAGGTGAGATTCACTGGAATTAGATTCACTGGAACTTCCCAACGATCTGGAACTGGAACTTCCCAACAATCTGGAACTGGAACTTCCCAAACGATCTGGAACTGGAACTTCCCAACAATCTAAAGTAGGACTAGTCAATTTAACTCTTTATTAACCGTGCTGCTGTTTCCTTCAGAGGTGATTGATTATTCATGACTCTGTTGTTACCATTCCCTCAAAGATAATGCCCCCCTCCCTCCCAGACTGTTAAAACACAAAGGCCTTATTTACAAATGATGGCAGCACCTCTCTCGGAAAAGTGGTAAAAAA